>NC_136961.1:4109612-4169612 GCF_032717465.1 Coenobita brevimanus
CTATGAAATGCTGACACTTAACATGCCAAGTTTGTTGCGGGAGTTCAACAAATTGAATAATGTGCTGAGGTGTAAAAACGATTGCAGAGTACTGTTCAACGAGAAAATGGGATTTATGTAAAAACGTATATTCTGAGTTAATGACAATTATGCAATCGTAGAGCTACATCCAAACCTTCATTATGGTATTTGATCGCATGCAACACATGGAGAAAAAATGGCATAGTGAAGGTACATAGAGTATACAAGGGTTATTAAGGCAGAAAGTTAATTGTTATTATGTTTTATCTTCCGCCACAACACGACCCACTATTGTACGTCCGCGGTTGGTGATCATGGACACAGGGAAAGCAAGATGAGTCCACCAGTCAGATCGGCGAACAACTATGAAGTGAGGGGAAGAAGACGTGTGGTTATGAAGGAAAAAAAAAAAGTATGTTTATACTTTTTTTTCCCCCCATCTGACGGTCTTCTTCAGCTGTTATTGAAAACTGTCAAATTGAAGAAGTTAACGTTTTTAGTCCGATGCCGTATTTCTCAGTTTATTCTTGCTACCTCCAGGCGTTTCTGTTCAGATTTGGAGGGACTTTTCCAACTGGTGGAGCTAGATGCAGCCTTGATCAATCCTTCCAGTACAAGACAGCTTTCATCGAGCTAAATACGCCATAGTAGTGAAGCGATTAACCCTCTCGAAGCCTCTCCCAAGATGAATTTGATAGGCTGGTGGTAGCAAAGATGCAAAGAAAAGAAAACATGCAGTCTTCCAGAAAAGGCAAAAAGGAAAATGCTTCTGTCCATAATACCACGTACAATCTCTCTCATGCTAAATACAGTGGCTTGGCGGTAACATAACTTTAAAGGCACGTCATGTTATACTGTATGTAGGAGGAAGAGCTGGTTTAAATGAAGGCTTTCAGTGGGATCACAACAAGATTACAAGGTCTCTCTCTCTCTCTCTCTCTCTCTCTCTCTCTCTCTCTAACCCATTACACCAGATAAGGCTTCAGAGGTTACAAAAAACAAGCTTGTATTTTATCATGATACTGTATTTGAAGGTTCCTCCTCACTGATTCTGAATAGACTATACATAAAATGCCACCTGTATTCAAGAGCTCCTTTATGAGGCTCGATTCTTTTCCTTTCTCCATTTGCATTGATATTATGGTCACCCCTGGCAAATTCAAGGACAAACGCTGGCCTTCTGATCCAACGCGTCTGTTTCACATATAGTGGGTGTTCTTATGTTTCCTCCCTGGCGCTTAATATCAAAGAAAATATATGAAAAGATCCATACAAGGCAGAGAGAGAGAGAGAGAGAGAGAGAGAGAGAGAGAGAGAGAGAGAGAGAGAGGGAGGGAGGGAGGGAGAGACCACCTCCACCATCTTTTAATCCTCTTCCATACTTTTACATGTGAAGTGAAGGATACAAAAACAGAATCAGGGTGTAAAAATAGCATAGCCATCAACAGAGTGCACGATAAAATGGGTTTCACATCCATTCCAACATCATTCAGTCCTCTGAAATTCTTGGTTCCACTTACCTTTTTTTTTTGTTTGTTTATTTTTGGTTTTAAGAAGTATGTTTCTTTTAGTACCACCATCAGTGTATCATTACCAAACCACATTTAGGGCGGTATTAACACGGGCACATACGACATGGGAGCCTCAAGAGGACATGTTAACAGGGAATTAGTAAGTACAAGAAGCAGACACTGAAATTGGTTTTGGTTCTCTATGTGCTTCGCAGCAATGTGGTTTCTTCATTGCCACTGTATCTCCTTTTCATAATAAAATGCATAGTGGTTGCAGTCGTTGAACATATATTAATTTTTCATACCGAACTTAATGGAAGGTTTTGCTACGTACCTCCTTCGCAACCAGCAGTCACTCCGGGTTAAATAAATTTGTCAGGTGACCGCGATATTAGAATACAACCAGCCAATGTCCTGGTAGTCTTAAGAGTTAATCCTTTGATTCAGGTGACGTATTTTTCATCTTAATCCCACTACCAACAATATCTATGATAACAGCTTCAGCGAAAAAAAAAAAAAGTTCTTTGGGGGTGATTCATACTTTTAAGAGGTCATTCTTCAGTGAGGAGAGGAGATGTTCCGGGGCCGCCTACCTGAGGAAGGAAGCAAACGAGCTAATGATGCTATTATAGGAATATTTTAGCTCTCGTGCCATTTCCGAGTTACCGATGCATTAACGTGGCTCGAACATAACGTTCCTCATGTGCAAACATCATATTCAAACCTTTATTCTGTATCAAGGTAAATGTTCATAGCACTTACCACTTGACAGATGTAAACCATTCTGCTCGTCATTTCTAGACTGACCTCAATTTTTTTTTGCAACTCACGCTAGGTAGTTAAAACTCTTCACTTATTCTTTGTTTACGTCAACAAAATACGCTATGAACTGTCCCATCTCTCAAAAGGGAAGCTTACATTTCTGAGAAATCCCTTTAACCTAAGTTAACAGTAAAACCAAACTGATAAGGCTTTTTTTTTTTTTATTTTTTTTTAAATAACAGAACGGAGGAAGGAAAAACAAATGGGGGAAAAAAAAATAATCCATACACCAGACTACTGGTGTCCTCCATTCATAAAATATCTGTAACAGGTAGACTTGAACAGTTGTGGGTTGAAATTTGGAGGAAAACAACTCTGGGGAAGCGAGTTCCAGAGAGATGCAGTTCGGGGAATGAAAGAATTCTGATAGGCAGAAGTCCTGCAATATGGTTGAGTGACATTCCAGTCATGAGCGCTACCAGATGCCCGTGTAGCACGAGGGAAGGCATGGAGAGGTGGCACCATGGACGCAACCTCGTCTGAGCACTTGCCAAAAAAATATCTGTAAAATAATGCAAGGGAAGCAACATTCCTTCTTACTTGCAGGGGAGGTAGTTCATATGTAATGGCAGGGTTGTTAATGATTCTAACAGCTTTATTCTGAATTTTGTCCAGTTGTCTCAATGCAACCTCTCCACAACCATTCCACAAGGGTGAGCAATATTCAAGCTGAGAGCGCACATGACTCTTATAAATTATAGCTAATTGCTCATCGGTGAAGAAGTTACGGACTCTGTACAATAATCCAAGTTTCTTTGAGGCGGCCTTAGCAAGTGATCTGACATGAGAGGTCCAGCTGAGGGCACTGTTAAGTGAGACACCAAGAATTTCAATACTTTTGGAGATGGGAATATTAGTAGCACTGAAGGTAATGTACGAATCTGGTAATATCTGTCTATTAGTAAACTGTATATATTTAGTTTTACTAGCATTAAAAGAGACAAGGTTGTTTTGTCCCCATTCACTGATTGTAGCTAGATCTTGATTTTTGGAGATGGCTGTACTGAGTTGAGAGGTAGAGATATTAGACTTTGTAAATGGATGTCTGAGTGTGAATGAACTATGTAGTGTTGAGTCATCTGCATATGAGTGAACGGGATTGTGAGTGACAGATAAGAGATCATTAATATGAACCAGAAATAGGGTTGGCGCCAGAACTGATCCCTGCGGCACGCCGGCGTTAATTGAGTGGAAATTCGAATATACATCATCTACTTTTACTCTTATTTTCCTGTCACTAAGATAAGAAGAAATCAAAGGAACAAAAGGCGTTAGTCCATAGCAAGGGAGTTTGGACAGCAGGGAACGGTGCCATACTCTGTCGAAAGCTTTAGAGATATCAAGAGCTACTGCATGAGTTTCTCCAAAAAGATCAATTGATTGATGGATGGTATGAGTTAAGAGATTGAGTATGTCAATGGTGGATCTTTCGTGGCGAAAACCGTATTGTCTATCACTAATTAAGTTGTTGGATTCAAGATGTTTAACAATATGCTTATTAATTAAAGTTTCAAATACCTTACCAAGAGAAGATGTGACAGCTATTGGTCTGTAATTGGAGGGGTCAGACGAACTTCCTTTCTTCGGAACTGGGTGGATATTGGCTTCTTTCCATGAATTTGGGAATAAAGAAGTACGTATGCATAGTCTGAATAATTTGGCTAGGACAGAGGCAAGTTCAGGGGAACACTTTTTCAAAACAATTGGAGGAATTCCATCTGGGCCTGGAGCTTTGTTGGTAGGTAAATTGTCTAGGATGGATTTTACGAATCTTGTCTGTATTTTAAGTGGGGCAATTTCGGGAGAATCAAGTTCCAGTACTGAGACATTCTGGCTGGTATCATCTATGGTAGAGTTTCTTGCAAAGGTACTAGCAAAGATATCTGGTTTCCCACGTGGGTCATTTGTAATAATGCCATCTGAAGATTTTAGTGGGGGAATGGAAGATGACTTGTTAAAGTTATTATTGAAAGAATTAAGAGTTGACCAGAATATTCTATTGTCATTAGGGTTGTTAAGTAGTTTTGATGCTTGCTTTTGAAGAACAAGGAATGCTGAAAATTTATTTCCCTCGGAATTCCTTGGCATGTTATTTCGGAACTCCAACAGAAAACACAATATAATATACACTGAAGCTGTAAACTGGATATATATATATATATATATATATATATATATATATATATATATACAAGGTGTAACGCGACGTATGACCAAAACTTACACCAATGATCTATCACGTAATTTTGAGTATATTTTGTTCTATAAGCATATGCTCTCTGCGACCCCAGTTCAGTACCCAGCATTCGGCTGTTTAAGTGGAAAAGCTTCGTCCCCTGCATGTGCCATTGGGTGAGAGCTTCGCAGGGCGATGGGAGACGAGTATTATTAGCTTATACTGTACTGTACATGAAAATTCCATTGTCAGGTCTCCATATTATAATTACAAATCATAATAGATAAATAGATAAATAGATTTATGGAGAGACAGATAGAAACAGGAAGTCAGATGATGAGAAGGTACTGTGTCTGCGAGAATCGAGCAATGCTAAACATGCTTACACACTCTTAACTCAAGGAATGCTTTATAGGCACACGACAGCGCCTCGTGACCATACACACACATACACACACACTCATACACAGGTTTCTGGAACTTTCCAACCACAGTGTAACACACGTGACACGACCCCTGTTTCACCAGAATTTAGGAAAGAGAGCTCAGAAGGAGACAGGCCATAGAATCGGCAGGTAGTAGGGAGAAAGGCTTAGCAACTTGGAAGAGAGAGAGAGAGAGTGAGACAGGGAGGTAGCTAGTGGGACTCTACTTTATACTTCACTCATGTGTGAGAGACTTTGTTAATATTCCAAGACAAATAAAAATAGTCCCATACTATTCTTTACCTCTCCTGTCATTGAATGACAAAAGAGAACCAAGATTTTCTACTTACAAAACTACTCAAGTATAACAACCGCTCGTCCACAAGTTCAATATATATATATATATATATATATATATATATATATATATATATATATATATCTTCTCTACAAGTAACTACAAAGTTCTTTTTGTGACATTTGGTGGCAGCGGTACACACGAGTTTTAAGAAGAAACTTTATGTAGTCTATTGATTCATTAACATCAAGTCATGCATTCATGCAATTCTTTTGCACAAATCGACTGTAATTAAGGATTAAATTCAAATTTTATGGCTTCCTGATGTTAAAGAATCAATAGGCTACATAAAGTTTCTTCTTTCCACTTAAACAGCCGAATGCTGGGTATTGATCTGGGGTCGCAGGGAGCATATGTTTATAGAACAAAATATACTCAAAATTACATGATAGATCATTGGTGTAAGTTTTGGTCATACATCGCGTTACACCCTGTATATATATATATATATATATATATATATATATATATATATATATATATATATATATATTTCATCCATCCATCCATCATTTAGTCCTACGTTGCCCCATGAGGAGTGCAGAAGCCCGGGGCTAGGTAAGTTGGTTCTGACCTGAGAGTGACCAGCCTCACTCATCCCTGAGTGGCATTACGTGAGCAATAAACCCCAACCACCCCTTTGGATACAAACCTTCACCGTCTCAATCCGATTGGAGGGCCGTTATTACCCACTAAACCACAGGCGCCAAAATTTGGTTATATTTTTACCACCCAGCGTAGTAAATGGTTTCCTAGTGTACAGGAAACCATTTGGCTTGTCACTCAGTGTAGAGTCACCCATAGGCAGAAGGAAGAGGAAAGAATGGGAGGAAAGAAAGACAGAAGAGGGAGTGTAGTCACCCGTAGGCAGAAGGACGAGGAAAGAATGAAGGAAAGAAAGACAGAAGAGGATGGAAGGAAAGACGGATGGAGGAGAGGAAAGGGCAGACACCAGAGAGCAGCACTACATCGAGTGAGTGGATGTCAAGCGCCCCCACCTACCAGAAGTGAAGACGTGAGGCCGCCATGGCAACAAGCGATGGTCAAAACAAGATCACACACACACACACACACACACACACACACACACATATATATATATATATATATATATATATATATATATAGATAGATAGATAGGTAGATAGATAGATGTGTGTGTGTGTGTGTGTGTGTGTGTGTGTGTGTGTGTGCTGGTGATGGTCTTGTTTTGACCATCGCTTGTTGCCATGGCGGCCTCACGTCTTCATTTCTGGGCCGAGTGGCACGAAAATTGCTATACGTTTAATCTCTTCATTTTTTATTCGGCCAGGTCCTTTCAATTGATTTCATAGCCTCAGAAGCGAGTAACCACCAAGAGACATGCCGAAAACCATTAGACACCAGAAATTGCTTCTGTTAATTAAGTATGGAACGAGAATATTGCTAAGCGAGTTTAATTCCTATATGCCCGTCATTCTGTTCTGTAATTTCTTCGTTACATATGAGTTACAAATACGAAGAAATGTATTTATGAATAAGAAGCGTTCTGGGGGAAATGTAAGAAATTTGCTCGCAAATGTTGCCTCCCTAGTTACTTTTTCCAGTGTTTCTGGATCCTAGCTCATCGAATCTTTAAGTGGGAAGGCTCATGATGATGTGGTTGACCAACCCGTCTGTCTGGTCGAGCAGATCCATCAACCGTAGGCAAGCAACCGCCCTTGCAGGGCCGTCCCGTGCAAACTATCGATTTTCCCTTACCGCTGACATCACCTTGCAACACATTGGCGCAAGGAAAAATATGGAGGATTGGTTCCTGGATGAACGCCGCATTTGTGTCTCCACACAGTTAACACGGGCACCACAACAGGCTCATCTTCACCCCGTAATATGGCTATATGTATTCCACCCAGCGATGTAAATGGCTTCTTGAGTTAGAGGAATCCATTATGCTTCTCTCTTTGTGTAGAGATTCCAGAAGTGTAAACAAGGGTAATGGAGAGTGGCAGGAAGGATTTGGAGAAGTAAAAAGAGAGAAGGGCAGACATAGAAGTAGAATGAGAAAGGGGAAGGAAGAAGTAGGCAGCGCACAATCAAGTGAGTTGATGATTGTCACCACTACCTGCCAGCATGATGATGTGAATGTTAGTATGTGATAGTGAAGCGACAAGCACAGTAACTCAGCAGCTACTTCCGGACACAGTTAATGCTGACTCTTGTTGTGAGTGTAGTATCTGAATGTTGCTGTCTGCTGAATTTATCATCTTAATATATGTGAGCAGACAGAACTGAGGTCATATCCAAGGACTGTATAGGGCATTAGTAGTCTACGGTATTGTCTATGTATACTTTAAATCCTCTCATAAAAGCACATTACTATTGAACTAAAGTACAATGAATATAAACGTGAAAAACATGATCAGACATAACTATTCTGATACAAAGTAACTGCTGCAGAGATTTGCTTAAGAGAAAACTTGGATAAGTTCCACTGTAAACGGTCCCTGAACTACCTTACCAATACCATTGTTGTTAGTATATAAAACAGCAGCACACACAACAGTCCCTCTAACTCCGCCACCTTCCTACTGCTACTGTACAGTATCTCACGAAATTGTGTTAGTTGTTACTGAGCTCCCAGGTTGCCTTTCCCCTGCAAGCAACCATATTCTTCTTTCCAAGGCCAGGGAGAAAATTGAGAGACATTTCCGTAACCAGATAACAGAGCCACCCAGCTTATATACTTGTAGGTGCCCTTAGTGATAGCGTCCGTCCTCAGCATCATATTTGTAGAAAAACATGTTTTTATTCAATATTAGCACGGTAAAAATCCCAGTGTGATGTCAAATTGAATGGAGAGAGACTGGAATTGGTGAGAGAGTTCAAATACTTGGGTACAGTGATAGAAATGAGAGGAAAATGTGCAAAAGAAGTTGAAAGTAGAGCGACACAAGGACGAAAAGTAGCTGGTGCAATGAAGGCCTTGATAAGAAACAGAGGCTTGAGTGTTGCAGCTGCACGAGGCTTACATGAGGGAGTGTTAGTGTCAACTTTAACATATGGGTGTGAGACTATGATGTGGCATGAAAATGAAAAGTCAAGAGTAAGAGCAGTGGAGATGGGACTGCTGAGGAATGTATGTGGAGTACAGAGGGTTGATAGGATACGAAATAATGTGATTCGTGAAAGGTGTGGAGTAAGGAAGTCGGTGGACATCAGAATCAAAGAGAGTCCTGAGATGGTATGGTCATGTGGAAAGAATGGATAACAATAGAGTGGTGAAAAAGGTATACCTGAACGAATTCGAAGGAGGGAGGAGGCGAGGTAGACCAAGGAGAAGGTGGAGAGATATGGTGGATGAGTGTGTGAGGAAGAGAGGTTTGGAAGTCGGTGAGGCTAGGGAACTGACAAGAGCTCGAGCTGGCTGGATGAATGTTGTGAGGGGAAGTGCATGATCAGGGATTTTGGCACCCCTTGTGAGCGTGGCAGCGTCCGGATTGACGCAATCGGATACGTTTGTGTATAGCTGCAGAATGTGGTGAATGTTTTTGACGTATCCGGTAGAGCCAGGATTCCGGGGGCTTGAATGATGAGTGAATGGAAGCGTTGCCTATTTGGATTGGGCAAGTTTGTGCTGTCTGGACATTGCTACTCCTCACCCTACCCTTGGGTGGGAAAGGAGGTCCGGATGATGATGATGATGATAAATATTACTTCAATCGGATGACGTCTATATAATGCATTCGTGCTAGCTTCAGACAATTTTATTAGTTTCTTACAGATGAGTTTTCCAAACAAATTGGTTATATATTTATGGGATTCAAAACATAGAGATGAACTAAATAAGTAAAATATGTCCACATGAAAGTGCGGAGCATGTTCGTGAGCGGGACCTGTTCCAGTAGAGTGGCTTTGCACGAAAATTATTATAACCATAGATGTTATTCAGGTGCATTACTTTCCACAGTAGTTTTACCTTTTTTAACTTTCATTTGGTTGAAGTGAGTTTCGTTTTCCTGTATGCTTTCTTCACAAATCATATAAGCAATTTGTGGCTTGTCATTCGTGCTAAGTTCTAATTCATGCGTTTTGCCAGTGGTGTCAAGGTACCCGACCACAATTAGTCACCCAAAATCTCTCATGAATAATTGTTTCTGATGCAACTTTTCAGAATTTATTTATTTACTGCTTATTTAGTTTAGGCTGTCCAATGAAATGAACTACTCTCAAAACTCCTGAGTTCAAAAGGTTCAGCTCTACGTCAATTTTTAAAATAATTTGGGAATAAAAAAAAAAAAAAAAAACTATGGGCACTTTTGTGAGACTTTTGTTTGTCTGTCTTTTCATCTATAGCCAGACGCCATAATTCCGAGGGGGTGGCCGTTCGTATATGATATAATGGTTTACGGTGAGGGACACTAACCCTCTGTCAACCCAATTGTGGACACGTAGGGAACAAAGGTGGGTCGGTTAAATGGTTACCACCAAGCGTTGTAAATGGTTTCTAGCTTACAAGAAACCATTAGGGTTGTCACTTAATGTAAGGCCAACTGAAAATGAAAGAAGAGTAATCAAAAGTGGCAGGAAAGATTGGAGAAATAGGATAAGAGGATGACAGACACAGAAATGAATGGTAAAAGTGATGGAAGAAGTAGGCAGCACTGCATCAGTGAGTGGATGATGGTCACCACCACCTTCCAGTCTTTTATACATGATCATATTAGATTTAGAGGAGGATTTCAAAAAAGGTGTAATTCATATACGTAAGGTCAATATCTTCATTAAAGGCTGCATCAATTTACCTTCTCACCAGTCAGCCTCCCTTCGGAGCACACTTTGACTGTGTGGAAGTGATTTTAGGATTATCTTATTAATCGCTTTACTCGATTGATGTCTTTTATAGTATCTTCTTCATATAATATACTTAATATATTCTGCTTAGAAAAACTTCCTCAAACGTTAAGGGATCTAGCCTTCGCAACCAAGGCAGTCAGTAATATCGTTTGGAGTTTGCATGAATTAATAAAAAAAATTTCTACCCCTTCTACCATACCCATAGATTATATTGCCAACTGGAGACAAAAAATGTTTATTTTAGAGATCTGAACAGCATAATACATTTGTAAATTCTGTGATATTCTTATCCATCGCCATATAATTGCATTTTAACTCGTAGATTGTATTATTAATCATATGGAAAGTATCATTTTATTTTTACCTTTTTATTTTTCATGTCTCAAAAAAAAAATAATAATACTAATAATAATAAATCATGGAGTACAGAAATATCATTATCGTGTTTGTGACGCACTAACTTGTCCGGCGCCTCCTCGGGGACCGGCAGCCCATCCAGCGGGATTTTTAAATACCCAAGGTATGTACTGTATACGTACTAAACCTTGAGTGATGTGCTCCAAAGTGAGTCTATGTAACTAATCCACCTTCGGTTAATTCTCTTAAAATAGCCTCCTCTCTCATCGTGCATTAGAGTTAAATACGAGATGTTTCGATACAGTTGAGTGAGTAATAGAAAACTGTGAAGTAAATAAAGTAATATTTTTCTTCAACGCCAAATGAATGCTTATTAAACCCTTTTTAATTTGTAAACCTTATCTTCTAAATTCCTAAAAATTAGTTAAGTAAATCGCCTCAGATGCTCAGTAAATAACCCCACATTGACGATAAATTACCCAGTATCGTCAATAAAGCAGCCCATATTGGTAATAAAGCAGCCCTCATTGTCAGTAACGCTGCCCATGTCGTCAATAAAGCAGCTCACATCTATATTAAGCATAAATCAAGTTTTGGGAGTTATGGTTAGTAAAGACCTCAAACCAAGGCAACAGTGTATTAATGCGAAAAATAACGCAAATAGGGTCCTAGGATGAATTTCGCGAAGTGTAAGCAATAGGACATCTAAAGTAATACTGCAACTTTATCTAGCATTAGTAACGCCAGATTTAGACTAAGTTTTGGTGTCTGTGCTATAGAATGGATATAATTCCTTAGAAAATGAACAGAGAAGAATGACAAAAATGATACATGATGTTCGGAACCTGTCACATGAAGACAGATTACAAAGACTAAAACTGCACTCACTAGAAAGGCGTAGAGTAAGGGGAGACTTAGTTGAGGTGTTTAAGTGGGTGAAGGGAATAAATTAGGGAGATATTAGTAAAATACTTAAAGTGAGCATACAGTACAGAATAGAACTAGAAGTAATGGTTTCAAACTAGACAAATTCCGTTTTAGTAAGGAAAAATGTAGAATTTGTTTTGGCAATAGAGTAGTAGACGAATGGAATAAGCTACCGAGTATTATAGTTGCTGCCCCTTCCATTAAGAGTTTCCTGCATTGACTAGACAAGCATAATAACAAATGAAAGAAAAGCATTCGGAAGCCGAATGCTTTATAAAATCCCTCCAGAATATGCTGTTGGCCAAGTCCAAGATTTTGGTCATATCTTAATACCCTGAAGGTTTCATGTTAATAGTTCAAGCCGTTCATGAGATATGGTGGTGCTGAAGTCGGGTGATAACTACTAGTTGACCTTTAATAGCGATTTTGGTGACCTTGACCTTGTCCCCGAGTGCCCATTTCCGAACTCTGCCAAGATTTTGGTCATATCCTGATACCCGGAAGGTTTCATGTTGATAGCTCAAGCCGTTCATGAGATATAATGGGAACAGATACACACACACACACACACACACACACACACACACACACACACACACACACACACACACACAGAGGCAGGCAAAAACATTATCGCTCTGCCTTCTAAAGGTGGGCGATAAATATCATGTCAACATGGTAGAAGCACGGTGGCCAATTACCAGAAATTTCTTGTTAAAACTTTACGGATTGGTGGGGTGGGCAGAGCGGGTGGGGTAGGTGGGCAGTGTTTGGTAGATAGGAGGATAGTGGGAAAATAGGTCCATGGTAAGAAAAGGGCTATGAGGAATATATCCCGGGGAAAACTGGCCCAAGGAAGAACAGGTTCAGCGGGTAAAATGGTACCCCAGGAGGTCTTCCCTCAAAGGACTTATGGCAGTCCAGGGTCCCAAACAATGCCGGTATGGACGATCATTGGGTTTTACCCGGGTAACACAGGGTACCCCTGCTAGACATCAATAAAGCAGCCCACATCGTCATTAATGCAGACCACATCGTCGGTATGCAGCCGTCATTGTCAATAAAGAGGCCTACATCGTTAATAATGCAGCCCACATCGTCAGTAGAGCACCCCGCAAATTTTGCCTGTTCGTGTTTTCCATGGTGAGATTCTTCAGTACTATTACTATGAGGACGTATTTTTCCCAAATTAATCAGCCGCGCTGGCTAAGCTTGAGCGGTATTTTGCTTTGTTGGACGTCTGTCTGTCTGTCTGTCCGTCTGGGATGTGTTTTGATGCTATTTAAACCAGACTTGGTACAAGGAGTAAGGATTTTCCTAAGGACTGATTTTGTCAGGAGTCCATATTATAAATACAGATCATAATAGATAACATGATGGATAGATAGACAGATAGATAGACAGAAGCACCAGCCAAGTGTGGGAACAGGATATGTGTCAGCGAGAGTCGACCAAAGGAAATGTGTTTGCGATTTCAGTGGGAGTCTGCATTTCTGTAAGGAATGCCAGGCGTGCACTGTCACCGGAAACGCTACATACACACAGACACACGGGCTTCTCGAACATTCACATGCGTCTTGCACACGTGACACTAGCCCTCCTAGGGAAGATTGGAAGAATTAGAGTCAGAAAGGGGCTAGCCATAGAACCAAAAGGTTGTGGAGAAAGGAAGAGAGAAGAGGGGTCCGACGAGACTTAGCTAGTAAATTACGTTCCTGTGTAATACATACACGGCTTAACTTAAACTCTTCCTTGAAGATAAAAAACTACAATCAACTCCCTGTATCCATTCTAACTTCTCCTACCTTCGGCTACACGATAATTAGAACCAAATCTCAAGATTAACATATTACAAACTCAAGATTCACAATTTGTTGTCAACGAGAACAGAATATCAGTGGTTATGGTAACATGACAAAAACAACTTGTGCAGTTTTGATCAGATGTAATCCAAGCTTATGGAAGGGTTATTCGTAAGGCAAGAATTATTTCGATTTTGAAAAGAACCTACACACACAAGAAGAGAGGATTACTACTGTAGGCCAGCTCCAACAGGAGTGATTAAACAACCGAAATAAGACAAGGATAGTAAACAAGAATGCATTTTCTGCCCACCAAACCCTCCAGCCGAAACCGGCAGGAAAAAGTCAGAAAGAGCACCGTGCAATATATATAGAAAAAATGGTGTGGACATAATAAAATCTGGAAGGAGGAAAGAGACAATCATAATGAAACCCGAAAAGGAAACTGAATGGATTAGAAATGGCTATTATGAGATTTTTTTTTTTTTCATCAAGCCTTTACTTGTTATATGTTTGTCTAGTCTATGTTTAAAACTATCACATGAAAAGGGCATTATCTACATTTCTAGGTACAGTATATCATTCCATTCGTCCACTGCTTTACTGCCAAACCAATGCCGACCTATTTCCTTGCTACAATGGAAAATATAAAATATAAAACCATTTCTTCTACTTCTATCATGTCTATTTACTTAAAGCATCTTCGCAGTATTTCTCATATTTATTCCCCTCATCCAATATTACACTTACTCTGCGCCTTTCTCGTGAGTGGAGATTTAGTCTTCTAGTCTGTCTTCACGTAAAAGTCTTCGAACATCATGTATCAGTCTCGGCATTCTTCTTTGTACATTTTCCAACGAATTTATATACATTCTATAGTGCGGACACCAAAACTGCATACATAATCTAAATGAGGCCTGATTAATGCTAGATAAGATGACAGTATTATTTTAGAAGTCCTATTGCTCACGCTTCGCGAAATAAATTCTAGGACTCTGTTTGCTTTATTTCTCGCATATACACTGTTGTCTTGGTTTTAGGTCTTTACTAACCATGACTCCTAGATTCCTCTGGCATTGCATTTTATTATTTTCATTATTATCTATGTTGTAACAAATACCTACAGTGGTCTTGCTAGCGTTAGGTATTTTATATTTTTCCACGTCAAATTTCATTTTTTTTTTTTTACTGTTTACACACCATATCGAGGTCTTTTTGAAGGTTAACACACTCGTCAGTTGAGTTAATGATACTTCCTAATATTGTTATCGGCAAATTTTTTTTTTTTTTTTTTTTTTTATGTGACCGACTCTGGGCATAGGCCTCACAGCCTGCACTCAAGGCCCAGTAGTCCTCCTACGTACCGTACACCTCTACATGTCACCACTTCGGCGCTAACACCCACCGTCCATACTCAATACATGCTAGGGCTGTCTCATACAGGACTGGTGTATTGGTATTAGCGGGGGTATTTCTACGACATGTCGGCAGGTATTCTGGTAAATGAGTAAAGTCTACCTTTACTGAATTCAAATCCTTTAGCTCTTCCCTGCCCCAGCGGGATTTGAACCCGGGTCCGTTAAGACTGCAGGCCAACTCTCTACCAACTGAGCTACCACCAATACAGCTTGTGATTTCATAGTCTACATCATATATATATATATATATATATATATATATATATATATATATATATATATATATATATATATATATATATATATATATATATATATATATATATGCGACGAAGAAGGAACCAAAGGCCACGAGCCCGCAATAACTGTTCCTTCCAAGAGAAAAACAAAATACAACAGAGAGCCATATTCAAGATCCAATCATTTCGAAATGCCTGGACTCACTGCGTTTGAAAGACTGGAGATCATAGGAAGTAGGAAATACAGACAGAGGGAGACAGTTGCAGAGTTGACCTGTTGCATAAATGAAGGACTGGGAGTAACGGTTAACTCTTGCATTAGAGAGTTGGACAGAAAAGGGATGAGGGTTTGCTGTTAGACGGGTGCTACGCGCCGTCACAGAGGTGGAGGAATGCATGCAGACGGTTCAGAGGAGCAGTGACCATTGAAGTAGCGATAGAACAGAGATAAAGATACAACAGTGCGGCGAAGAGACAGTGGTTGAAGCGAGTCAGTAAGAGGAGGAGAGTTAAGGAGATGAAAAGCCTTTGAATCCACCCTGTTGAGAAGAGCTGTATGTTGGGAATCTCCCCACACATGAGAGCTGTACTCCACACAGGGGCGGATAAAACCCGTGTATAGAGTCAACAATTGTGCAGGGGTAAAAAGGAACGGAGTTGGCTTAGTACACCTAATCTCCTGGAAGCAGATTTTACAAGAGATGTAATATGATCTTTCCAAGACAAGTCCCGAGTAAATGAAACCCCAAGCATGTTCAAAGATAATGCAGGATTAAGCTGAATATTACTAAACATTAGTGGGTACACCTGTGGAAGATTTTGTCGGGTTGATAGGTGTAAGAACTGAGTCTTCGATGCATTAAAAACAATCAGATTATTTTTACCCCAGTCTGAGATACGAGCCAAGTCAGACATTAGGTGTGCCATAGCCTCACACCATGTTTGTTGAAATAACTGCTGAGATGGGCGTTGTGGGAACCGAATAAAAAGGTGAAAGGTGGAGTCATCAGCGTATGAGTGGATAGGGTTAGATGTACAGCTTAAAAGGTCATTGATGAATAAAAGGGAGAGAGTTGGTGATAGAACAGAGCCCTGAGGAACACCACTGTTGATAGATCTAGGAGAAGAACGATGGCCGTCTACAACAGCGGCTATAGAACGACCGGACAGGGAGCTAGAGATCCAGGCATAGATAGATGGATAGAAACCGTAAGAGGGCAGTTTGGAAATCAAAGATTTATGCCAGACTCGATCGAAAGCCTTTGAGATGTCAAATGCAATGGCAAAGATTTCGCCAAAGTCCCGAAAGGAGGATGACCAGGATTCTGAAAGGTAGGTGAGAAGATCACCAGTGGAGCATCCCAGACGGAACCCATAATGACGATCAGAAAGAAGGTTGTGATTGGAAAGATGCTTTAAAATTTTTCTATTAAGAATTGCTTAAAAAAAAAAAAATAATACAGGATGTTAAAGCAATTGGACGATAGTTAGAGGGTTGGCAATGGTCACGCTTCTTTGGGACTGGCTGAATGAGAGCAAACTTCCAGCAAGAAGGAAAGGTACAAGTTGATAGACAAAGGCGAAAGAGTTAGCCTAGGCAGGGTGTAAGCACAGAACACACAGTTCTCGAGAACAACAGGAGGGACTCCATCAGGCCCATATGCCTTGTTAGTATTGAGGCCTGTGATGGCAGAAATACATCAGCTGAAGAAATTTTAATGTCAGCAGTGAGGAAGTCAGAGGGGGGAAGTGATGGAGGAACAGCACCGGAATCGTCTAGGGTGGAATTGGAGGAGAAAGTCTGAGCGACGAGATCCGCTTTATCAGTAGGCTAGAAGAAATAGCTACAGAGCCATCAGATTAGAATTGAGGAGGGAAGGATGATGAGGTAAAGTTGTTAAAAAGGTTTTTGGCAAGGTGCCAGAAGGAGCGGGAAGAATTCGAGTTGGAAAGTTGAGAGCATTCAGTATGGATGAAAGTATTTTTAGCAGAGCGAAGAACAGACTTAGCACGATTCCTGCCAGAAACGTTTTGAAGATGTGATTCAGTGGTGGGTTGGCTCCGGTACCTTTTATAGGCCCTCTCCTTGTTGTGGACAGCATTAGAACAAGGTGATTAAACCAAGGCTTTCTTGCATTAGTCAAAGGATATGAGAAAGGAATGTATGCCCCCATCCCCGAGAGAATAACCTCTGTAATGCGCAAGGCACACTCAGATACCTCCCGGCCATGGAAGCAATAACCATTCCAGTGAAAATCAAAGAAGTACTGCCTGAGGGCCTCCCTATTCGCAGCTCCAAAGTGCCACAGACAATGTTTCTTTGGAGGGTCCACAGGCTGTACCGGACCGATAGGACAGGTTAAGGTGATAAGGTTGTGATCGGAGGAGCCCAACGGAGATAAAAGATTTACAGTGTAAGCAGAAGGATTAGTTTTTAAGGAAGAGGCCATGTATGTTGGAGTTCTCTCCAAGGCGGTCAGGGATACGGGTAGGGTGCTGTACAAGCTGCTTTAGGTCATTAAGGATAGAAAATGTGTAGGCTTGTTTACCAGGTGGATCAGTGAAAGGAGTGGAGAGCCAAAGTGGTGGTGAACATTGAAATCTCCTAGAATGGAGATTTCAGAGAAAGGAGAAATAGATAGAATGTGTTCCATCGTAGAAGTAAGATAGTCGAAGAATTTTTGATAGTCAGAATTAGGGGATAAGTAAACAGGGCAGATATATTTAGTCAGAGAATGACAGGAAAACCGAAGCCAGAGTGTGGAGAATTCAGAAGAATCGAGTTCAGAAATACGAGAGCAAGATAAGTCATTGCGTATATATACACAACAGCCACCTTTGGCTTTGAAATGAGTATAGAGAAAGTAGGAGGTTACAGAAAAGGGTTTGTTGTCAGTTGCCTCAGACAGCTGAGTCTCAGTTAGAAAAAGAAGGTGAGGTTTAGAGAAGGAGAGATGGTGCTCAACAGAGCGAAAGTTGGAGGAAAGGCCGTGAATGTTGCAGAGATGAAGAAGTGAGTCAGACAGTGGTTCTGGGCAGCTCGAGTCGTCACCGGGAGAGGGGCGGAGGGTGGGGGCATTTATTGTCCCCCCCCCCTGGGGAATCCGAGGCTATGTATTTTGAAGCATGATCATTTTTTAAATTTTGGAAAAGGAAGTGTAAAGCCTCGTACACACCAAGACACAAAGTCGCGCAACGTTGTCTCTGGACTGTCTCGCACATGTCTCAGAAGAATCTAATTTGTCTCGCAACAGTCCCTAGGCACTGTCTCTGGGTCACGTACACACCGAGATACTTTATCCAGCAAAAGTCGAGCGACATTGTCACTAGTCTGTTGCGAGACGGTCGCTAGACATTTCTGCTACTTTCTCGCTGGACTGTTGCTAGACAATCGAGAGACAGTCCACCGACTTTGTAGCGCGTCCGTGATTGAACCATCCACCTCGTGAATTTTAAAATATCAGTTTACAACCAACATTTGTCATATTAAACCCAAGAAGTGATATTCCAGTCACAGGTAAAATATACATGTGAAGCTATCCATTTATGGACGAATATATATATATATATATATATATATATATATATATATATATATATATCGGTATATATATATCGGTATATATATTTCCTTTCATTCATTCATCACCCAACCCTACATTGCCCCATGAGGAGCGTAGGAGCGCGGGGCTAGGCAAGTTGGTCCTGATATTTAAGATGAGAGTGACCAGCCTCACTCATCCCTGAGTGGCATTACGTGAGCAATAAACCCCAACCATCCCTTGGATATAAACTCTTACCGGCTCAATCCGATTGGAGCGCCGTAATTACTCACTAAACCACCAGGCGCCAAAATTTGGTTATATGGTTACCACCCAGCGTAGTAAATGGTTTCCTGGTGTACAGGAAACCATTTGTCTTGTTACACAGTGTAGAGTCACCCACAGGCAGAAGGAAGAGGGAAGCATGAAGGAATGAAAGACAGAAGAGGGAGTGTAAAGTCACCCGTAGGCAGAAGGAAGAGGAAAGAATGAAGGAAGCACAGAAGAGGATGGAAGGAAAGAAGAATGGAGGAGAGGAAAGGGCAGACACCCGAGAGCAGCACTACATCGAGTGAGTGGATGGTGAGTGCCCGTACCTACGTATATATATATATATATATATATATATATATATATATATATATATATATATATATATATATATATATATATATATATATATATATATATATATATATATATATATATATATATATATATATATGTGTGTGTGTGTGTGTGTGTGTGTGTGTGTGAATAATTGCCAAAACCAACAATGGAATCACTAAAGCTAATAACTGTCATGACTGAACCATATACGTACACATAATTTTTCAACGATGTATGTAAAACGTGTAAATATACCATAATTATTATTAGGACAGACCCGTATACATACAGTATAATCTTTCAACGATGCAATATTAGGTTGTATAAATATACTCTATTTAGGACTGAACCATATATATATAATTAATCAATGTATGTAAAACTTATGCATAAATAATGTTAAAATATGTGAATTCTGACGCCTCATAGCAGGAGGCGTGCATTTTTAAGTGCGAACTTAGAAAAAAAAGAAAAAAAAACTCCGTCATCCGTTGCCAAATCCCTCCGCACCGAGCAACTCCCATTTTGTCTCCCATATCTAGTGGGAGACAAGATACAACCGAAATCTTGTCTCTGGACTGTCGCGTGACTGTCCAGCGACAAATTTAGACTTTCCTGAGACAGTCGCACAACAGTCTTTAGACAATCCAGAGACAAAGTTGTCTTGTCTCCAGTGTGTCTCTGGACTGTCGCCTGTCTGTATCTGGATTGTCTCGCGACAGTCGAGATACATAGTCGCTCGACTGTCTCTAGACTTTGTATCTCGGTGTGTACAAGGCTTAATGTGTACTGTGCATGTAGTTTGGTGTTGATAGTTAGAGAAACTTGTACTGGAGAGCATGCTGGCCTACTCTTTCTGTTACTGAGACACTGAAAAAGTTCAGCAAAGGGAGATAGTCAGGAACTAGTCCAGAGGGTTGATGAAACGGGAGCTGCAGCCCTCCCTGTCATCAGCTTTCCATCCACCTTGGGAATACTGCCCCGCTAAACTGGTGCTGCAGTCTACTCCCACTATATATACACATCAATCCATCATCCAGTCCTACGTTGCCCCATGAGGAGCGTAGGATGCCTGGTCTAGGCAAGTTGGTCCTGACATTTAAGGTGAGAGTGACCAGCCTCACTCATCCCTGAGTGGCTTTACGTGAACAAAAACCCCAATCACCCCTTGGATATAAACTTTCACCAGTTCAATCCAACTGGAGCACCGTAATTACCCACTAAACCAACAGGCGCCATAATTTGGTTATATGGTTACCACCCTGCGTAGTAAATGGTTTCCTGGTGTACAGGAAACCATTCGGCTTGTCACTCAGTGTAGAGTCACCCACAGGCAGAAGGAAGAGGAAAGAATGAAGGACAGAAAGTCAAAGAAGGGAGTGTAAAGTCACCCATAGGCAAAAGGACGAGGAAAGAATGAAGTTAAGAATGACAGGAGAGGAAGGAATGAATGGAGGGAGGAGAGAAAAGGGCAGACACCCGAGAGCAGTACTACATCGAGTGAGTGGATGGTGAGCGCCCACACCTATCACACACACACACACACACACACACACACACACACACACACACACACATCTATCTATCTATCTATATCTATCTATATCTATATCTATCTATCTATCTATCTATCTATCTATCTATATATGTGTGTGTGTGTGTGTGTGTGTGTGTGTGTGTGTGTGTGTGTGTGTATACCTATATACAATAATAATAATAAGGAACCTAATATTGATGCCTATGGTACACCGCGAGTTACTAATCCTCAGTCTGAGTAAGTACCATGTATTAAACTCTGTTTTCGTCCCTTCAGCTCGGATTCTATCCATTTTATAATATCGTCGTCTATTCCGTGTGCTTGGTATCGAAAGCTTTACTAAAGTCAAGATAAATAACATCATAAGCCTTATGACTATTTACTGCTTAATAGAACTCCGAGAAAAATGCTTTCAAGTTTGTGAGGCAGGATCGTCCTTGCATAAATCCGTGTTGACTTTCACTTATGAGATTATTAAATTTTTCTAGGTGCTCTCCAATTTTTATTTGCTAAATTGCATCGAGCATTTTAGCAACTATTGATGTTAGAGATATGGGACGATAATTCAACGCCACTGATTGATCGTGCTTTTAAAACATGGGTACAGTGTTCGCTGTCTTCCACGCCTCTAGAACATCTCCTGAACTTAAAGAATTATCAAATAACCTTGTAAGTGGTGGACAAAATTCTTCTTTGGTTTCCTTATAATTTTTGCATATATATAGCATCTAGATCTGACGATTTTGAGCCTTATATTTAGTCATATCTTTCGGTAGTTCGTCATTACTAATAATTATTGTACTAATAATACTGTTCTTATCACCATCGTAAACAACCGTTGCTTGAGGGATCAAGTCTAGATTTTCCTTGGTTAATACTGATACGAAAAAAAATATTTGGGTTAGAACACCTTTCTTTTTCTTCTCTGGTAATGTTATCTGATAATGTTTTAAGAAGTCCTATCCTGTAATATTTCTGCGGTACAGCTGATTAAACTCTTGGGGTTTTCTTTTGGTTCTCGAGCAACCTTAATCCCAAAACTTGGCTTCACTTTCCATATCTCCCTTTTTAATTTCCTATTCATAATCGCGTACCCGTTAGGTAAGTGTTTCTCTCCTCTTTTCTTTCTAAATATTTCTTTTCCTTGACCTGGGAGAAATTGTAATCTGCAGTTAACCATCTCGGCTCTTAATTACTCGTTCTAAATACCTTTGAAGGCATATATCTATTCTGGTCATCGTTTGGTATATTTACTAAATCATTATATTTCTCACTGACGGAACAACCATCATGTGGTATCTGCCCAGTATTAATCTCCGTGGCCTGAGCTACACTCTCAGATACAGTATATTCTTTCCCTCACCTATAACTTGAACTTAACCAGTGGCTGCAGTGACCTACGTACTGTACACTCCCACCCAAGTTCTGTCCCTCACCTATGACCTGAGCTTCCCCAGTAAGTTCACTTTCCCTAAAGTGACCAGTCTCCCCATGGATTACCGTTCTGAAACAAGTTCATAATCCATCAAAGTCCCCTCGACGAAAATTAGGGACGCACGATCGGTTTCAGTAGGGAAGTCATTCCAACCAAATTTGAACTTAATATCGTCATTGTCACTTTTACCAAGTCGTCCGCCAACTTCTGCATCACTAACACTATTTTCTGTTGTGGAAAATAGCAAATCCAGTATATTATTACCTCAAGTTGACTCCCTGATATTCTGATAAAGGAAATTATCCTGCACTACTAAAAATTCTTTAGATTCTGCCAATCTGTCTTTGGGATGTTAGAGTCCCATACGACAATACTGAGCAGGATTAGGCTAGATAGCATTCTTAATCTCCTCCCATGGATATTTGCTATCACCTCTACTTAATTTTGGTGGTCTGTATATAGCCCCTTAGATTACTTTCTCCTTGTTATTATTAATTCCAACCAAAACATTTTCTGTATAATGACTGACTTTAATATTTGTGTTATTGTGACAATTAGAAGACTCATTTACTCTCTTTTCTCAAGCAAGACTGAAAAGTGCTTTACTCCTAGATCACATATTTCACCAAAAAATCGTGAGTCTCTTTGCTAATTCACGTTTCTCGGATAATTACAGGAATATCTATTTTCTCCGTGCTTTTTAATATAGACTTCAGTTCGTCCCTTTTGTTCCGTAAGCTCCTATTGGTGGTATAATACACGTGAATTATTGCATTCAGAGGTACGTCTTCGTTATTCTTGATTCTGTATGGTAAACTACTGTCTCGGTTAATTTAACTGCTTTCCATGCCATCATCTCCTGTTTGTATCTGAGATGCAGGAGGGGATGTATCTACACCAATGGCCGTATTTTTTTTTGTTCTTTTTGCACATTTCGTTGTATCTATCTAAACCTAATGTTAAAGATCCTTGAGCGAATTTGCTACATCTTGCTATGCATTTAGCACTTACCTCAGAAAAGACTCCCCCAACTCCATATCAATTGACCATGCTAACGGTGAAACCCCTTGCCTACTATGGTGCATCCCATCTTTGCTGTACTTAGCGCTCCGACCGAAAGAAGTAGCGTTGCGACCGTAATCGTAGCGTTATAGTGCATAACATAATTATAATGTTCGACATTATAACTCAGAAAATTGTGATTCAGTTTAGATCAAATCTGGTGGAAGGTCTCACGGTCAATCATGTATGAAGAAATTCGATTTGGGAATAATAGGTCCAAGCCAAAGGTCAAAGGGAAGGTGACCAGATTTCTTGGAGGTAAAAGCGGGACACGCGCGCGCGCGCGCGGGCGTGTGCGTGTGTGTGTGTGTGTGTGTGTGTGTGTGTGTGTGTGTGTGTGTGTGTGTGTGTGTGTGTGTGTGTGTGTGTGTAGACAGATAGATGGATAGATATAGATAGATAGATAGATATAGATAGATAGATATTGACTAATGTGACAGCGACCACTGCTGCGCTACACCTCAAACGGAGGCTGCTAATCAAACACTAACGTCTTTACGAACTCCGAACATACCGTACGGTACAGTGAATGGGTCGACCAAAGTTACCAGCTGGTGAGCATTACAGATTTTATATTAATAATTCGGTATTTCATTTGGTTAGGATTATGCATAATATTTATAATTCATCCTAATTTCATAAAAGAAGGTCATGTTATATCTAATGCAATAGTAAGTTTCTAAAAGCGGGACAAATAAGATAATTTGATCAAAAAGCGGGACATTCTAGTCACAATTAAAAAAGCGGGACGGACGTCCAAAATGCGGGTCTGGGCCGCCCAAAAGCGGGACTCTGGTCACCTTAGTCAAAGGCGAATTTAATTTGGAGAGTTTTTTTCCAGGTTCGTACCGAACTTAGTGGAAGGGCTGAACATCAAGGAAGGATGACTCAGTTCGATTTTAAGAATTACTGGTCGATCGTCCATGCCTCAGAGCATAGGCATATGTTCAGCCTTTTGACCAATGTAGGTCAAGACTGTTGTGCTCACTGATTGATCTTTCTTCTTTGTCATGAATGACTTGTAGTAATGAAGAACCTCTAATAATATAGGACCTCCAGGCCATCCAAATCAAAATGCCTTTCCTAAGCTGAAAGAAAATCATCAAGATTGGGGAAATAAAATTGTGGATTTGAAAATGGTAATTTCAGCAAAACATTACCGTAATTAACATTTTATATTTAAACAGTTTAATAACGTACAAAGGTTTCTATTTCTTTGTACTTGAAAATAGGCTGACGATGTTCCTTTTTCTGTATGTGGTACTGCAGTTATATATATTATTTTTCTATCAGCTTCTGCATGCAGATATAAATGCATCATCCCTGAAAGCATTAAAGTATGACAGACAAACTATATCTCCAAGGAAGAGGTGCTACAGTGTCTCCTATACCAACGAAAATGCGGTACTCTGTATTCATGACATTCAAATTTCGTCCAGCGCAGAAATCCGCCCAGGCATTTCCCTTTCCTGCACTCCAGCTGTGAGACTTTTACAGGCTACAGAGAGAATCTGCTGGAAATCATGATGTACATAAAATACAGAAGTACTTTTGGGACACAGAAAATGTCTCAGTCCATTATATTAACTTAGTAAGGCTTCTCTGATACATGCACAACTAATCAAAATCGCCTGATGTCCCAACCACAAGAAGCTTGATGATGGCACTACTGATCCCGACAGCAAAGAGAACCTGCCAACTTAAAAGCAACTATATAATACTGAAGGAATGTGAAAATTTTTAATAACAGAACAGATCTCATTCTATCCTATCTGAGAAAATGTGTTTTTATGCCGTATCCTTCCTTCACGCAGACGATTAACAGCGTAGAGATACTCAACAGTGAAGGGCATGCTGGAGGCTCTGTTTAATTCCTTCAGTTTTATATTTCTACCAAGAGACATTCATAAATTTAAACACCCAAGCTGTTTGCTGCCAAACCCTCGGGGCTCTTGGCCCCAAAACGGTCCAAAATAGTGCATAAAATGCCAGCTTATGAAACAGAACTTCATTAATAAAGTCTCTTACCGTATGTATTAAGAAGTCAGCTTAAGGATGTTTAAGTCTTTTGGTTTATCGTAAGAATGTTTACAAAACTCTCAGGAGAGTATTGTTGTGGACCCTTACGGAAAAACCGGCATAACAAGATTACAGTGTTAATTAATTGTATTCATTAAGATTCTGAAGGGAACCAGATGCTGATTAATTAGAGGGACCTTTTTTTTTCCAGAGTTATCTAATTTTGTTATGCTTTGAAGGAAAGGACGTGGCCAGTTTCATAAAATGTTATATATATATATATATATATATATATATATATATATATATATATATATATATATATATATATATATATATGTGTGTGTGTGTGTGTGTGTGTGTGTGTGTGTGTGTGTGTTTGTGTTTGTGTGTGTGTGTTTATGTATGTATATATGTTTGTATGTATTTGCAAGTTAACCACAGGAGACATGAAGGAAGTGACAATACGTACTTTCGAGCATTACATCTTGAGACAAACTGTCTGAAGATATAATACACAAAAGTACTTATTCTCTATACTTTCATTTCTCCTGTGATTGACATGCCTACTTGTCTTAACGGCGAAGTGATCTCTCTCTCTCTCTCTCTCTCTCTCTTCTGTGACGACAACTATTTCCTCCTTCCACGCCATCACGGCATATTAGGGACTTATGACCACACCTCACTGCACCCGACTGCCTCATCTCCTTCCTGGCATGACCTGTCCTCAGAGACCTGACCTAACCTGGCGGACTGAGGACTAAATTCACCTCTTGTTATAGGGTCTCTTCCGTTGTGGCACATGGTTTACTCGAGGATTCTTGTGACCCATTGCCCCCCTCCCTTCCCGGCTTGTTGATGAAGATAATTTTAATGTTTATATAGAAATTCACCTTTGTAAAGATGAGTATAATCTCGGGGGATCCTCTAATGATAACCCCGCTAACTTTCAAATATTGACAACGATCCCACCTCCCGGACCACGGTATTCACAAGGCTGAGGTATTGTAAGTAATAAAGACAGTGAGGATATTTTATAATATTCCCTATATTATTATTATTATTATTATTATTATTATTATTATTATTATTATTATTATTATTATAAATTATTATGATCATTATTATGATGATTATTATTATCTCTTGTGCAAGGATAATAAAAGGATAAAGAAAGCTTTCATTCTTTTTCTTTCGTTTCTAGAGTGTGGTTTAGGTTTAAAGTCTACGAGTATAAATAATTCTGTGTGTGTGTGTGTGTGTGTGTGTGTGTGTGTGTGTGTGTGTGTGTGTGTGTGTGTGTGTTATGAAACTATACATCTATAAATAAAAAGAAGGTGAAAACACTTAAACATTTTTGCAGCAGTGACCTGAAAACGAAAAAAAAAAAAAAAAAAAAGTGAAGACAATCAGTACTATCTCTCAAAATGACACAACTGAACCGCAAACGTTTAATGCTTATGTCCTGATGGAAATATTCCAGTGCTCTGTAGTATTGTTAGTTTAAACTCGGATTTTTAATATTCATTGATTTATTGGCAACTTGCAAATATTATTAAATAATGCATAGTGGGCGATAAGTTATTCACTTTACAATAATTGATAATTACAAATGCTACTCTTACACCTTTGTTAGTAAAAATCCAAACTAAAACTACTTCCTAAAATTTTTCCCATAAGTCTGCTCGGGGGCACCCCACAGTTTGGAAAACACTACCATGGAGAAAACCTTGGAAAGTCCCTCTAACTGTCCTAAAATGCTTTTATAGCTGCCTAAGGCATAAAAAAAAAAATCCTTTTTTTTACGGAGATAAGAAATGAGAAATTAAGCTAAAATGCGTTTTTAGGCCGGACCTTGTGTGGTTCCGGTAGATTTTATAATACTTATATATCATAAAAAAATAATGGCACCATTACTCTCTCATCTGCAGAACAACTTTATTGTTCCATTGCAGTTGACAGAAGCCAGTTTTATTCAGATGTGAGTAAGTAAAGGAGCCTGAGGATGTTAGTACTGGTATTTTATCTCATTCATACTTGGGATGATCTCCGGCATTGTATTCCAGCAAACAGTCAGACGACTGTATTCAGCTGAGAGTAGCACTGGAGGCTAAGTGTTAGTACCGGTACCCTAAACATTAACTGTTCCATCTTTGAAACAACTCAAGTATTCCACTCCGGGTGCCTGTAAACGATTTTATTTAGATGAGAACGATCCATAGGAACCTGAGAGTGTTCCCACTGGTGCCATTAACCCTCTAATGGTCGGGACAGCGCTAGTACTTCATTCCAGTCAACCTCAGGCGATTTTCTTCAGTTGAGAATGGGCTACAAAAGACGGAGAATGCATGTAATATCATTCTCATCGTCAACTCCAGTATTCCATTCCTGCTTATGCCAGACGATTCTATTCAGCTGCGTGAATCATAGGAGCCTGAGAGCGTCATATATCGGGATTAGCAACAAAAAACGAGCAGCTGAATGCAAGACAGTCATATATTATGAAAAATGTTAGAGCAATTGAAATTATGCAGACTAACTGGTGCTTAACACCAAGAACGAGACGGCGTATTTTTTCATTTTAATTAAACTACCATCAGACGATTTCAATCACCTTTAGAAGGCATCTCAAATGGTAAAGTGGTCCGTGAAGCCTGTCTTTCACTCCAGTTCGGAGAGTCTCCCTAAGTTGAAATAAAATGAAGGGTAAATGTATAAGTATCTTTTATAAAGCTTACTAGTAAACACGTTTTCAGTATATGGATATATATTTTTTCCATTTCACAGCATTATGAAGTGAAGACACATCTTGTTGCCATACCTACTTGTGTGTTAGCTTGGGTGAAATAAGAATTTTAATACATTTGTTTTTGGTAGGTGGGAGCGCCCACCATCACCTCACTCACTGTAGTGCTGCCTTCGGGTGACTCGACACCAAGTGGCAAACTGAATTGTTTCCTGTACGCCAGGAAAACATTAAGTGCTATTGATGATAACCATATAGCCAATGACACTCGGTGATTTAGTGGATTATATCACTCCAACCGGACTGAGCAAGTAAGGGTGTTTATTCATGGACGGGTTGTTAGCTTACTGCTCGTATATTGTCATTCAGGGGCGAGTGAGGCTGAACATCCGAACTTTGAAGTTCGGGTCTGAGTGTCTTAGCATTAGGCCCCTGCCCTATTGACGGGAAAAAAAAGGGGAGGAGGGGGGGAGAAGGATGATAGATTGATGGAATAAATACTATTTATTTCACATTAAGGCAGAAAACACACACACACACACACACACACACACACACACACACACACACACACACACGACACATACAAATAATCAAACTGAAACAAAACTGCAAAAAAGATCCTGCTGCCTGGGATGACTGATTCTTACCATGTCACCACCAGACATTTTTTCCCAACCCAAACATGGCGACTTATTTCTCTTGGCATAGGAGGTCTCGTAACACCTCTTCCATAGCTACATAATTTTACTTCCTCACCTTAATATGCTCCTACGTGTTACTGACGGAAACTGGTGACGATAATAGGGAGTTGAAAATAACATCGTACAGAATGATAACCCTTTGTATTCCAGAAAAACTCTAATACAGAAGATTCCATTCCGGTTTATGTCACACGACTATATTCAGCTAGCAGTGAGCGTAAAAGCCTGGGAGTTTTAATATTTGCACCATTAACCCTCTCAAAGTTGGATATCCTTTAGTATTCTCTTGTAGGTCACAGCACACACTACTGCGAATAAGTCATAGAGAAATAAGAGTTAGTAATTTGGTACCTTCAACCCTCTTGTGTCCAAACAGCTCTAGTATTCTAACACCACGCATTTGCTATCAGCTACAAAAAAATCCCAGGGGCCTGAGCGTGCTAAGACAGACGACTAAAAGGATACAAAAAAGTTTACCTCATCCAGAAACAGTCAACCCACATTTATCCAGTTTCAGTGACCTCCGTTACTGCCAAAACCTCTCCCTCTCTCTCTCTCTCTCTCTCTCTCTCTCTCTCTCTCTCACACACACACACACACACACACACACACACACACACACACACACACACACACACACACACACACACACACACACACACACACACACACACACACACACACACACACAACACACACACACACGCACATTGCCACACACACACACATAAATATGCACACACAAACAACGTCATTCTTTCCCCCACCACACTCCCTGTCGCAATCCGCTGGCAATCCGTTTTCCCCGCCCCATTCAACAACATTTTGTCCACCCATGTTGTGCCTCAACAATATTTTTTCCCGGACAATATGTTGGATTGTTTTTATGTTTACAAACGTTCTGCAGATTAAGCTGTATACACTTTTTTTCATTTATACGTATGCCTTCACCCACACAACAACCAGTGCTGTACAGTAAATTTGCCTGGATGTTTTTGAGCTTGCGTCGTAAAAAGTATTGCTTACTTCAGGCCCTGTTAGTTAACAAATTCTCATAGCATGTCCCAGGCTGTGATGTTCTATTTTATTTTCTCTCTCTCTGTGAGTGGCACTGTGAGGTGTAAAGTATATAAAGAGCCATCCAGCGAATGAAAATGACGCAGACAAGCATAATTTGTTTAGTGTCAAGTATACCCACCAGCAAGATCACAATAATTGATGTTACATGCAGGTCCCCATTTACGAAGCCTGGAGAACAGAGACTGGGAAAACAAACCGAGTCAACACGCTCGACTAGCCCCCAGATACAGTTCTGGTTATATATCGAATGAGAATAGGTTACTGCATGATAAGAACCAACTACTGATAGGAACATGTAAATGATCAGAGGATATGTGGATTACCCACTTTACCACGCGGTGACTTTAGTACCTCCAGAAAGTTTATTTCCAAATAGGAAGGTTCTTTGAATACCAAGGATATTCACACTTATCGTGACTCCTTTATATGATGACTTTTTATTTTATTCTTGTTACCTTTGGGTGACTGTCTTTTGTTCTGGAAGTCTCTCATAATGCAAGAGCTAACTCCATCGATTAGACGATGACGTTTTGCATTTTATCGGTATTATTAGTCTCAGCCAAAAACTGAATTACGAGATTTTGATCAATTCTTTTCGATATTTTAGACAATGCAAAGACACTTTTCCTTTATGGCGTTTTCGTCGCCAATTATTTCTAATTTACTCCTGAATGTTAGGTTAAGTTAGGTTAGGTTAGGTTAGGTTATCTGCAGGAGTAAAATAAAAATAATTTGAGACGAAAATGCCATAGAAGAAAGGTGTCTTAGAACTGTCCAAAATACAGAAAAAAACAGATCAAAATCTCGAAATCTGTTTGGGGTTGAAACTATAATTTTACCATTTTTTCCAGATTCCCTGGCGATTGCACTCAGCACAACTGACAAAATATAACCGCGCTCCAGAAGTGTGGGTTCAATAGTGTTTTTCCTGATGTGTGTCTGCCCTTCCGTCTGTGTGTGTGTGTGTGTGTGTGTGTGTGTGTGTGTGTGTGTGTGTGTGTGTGGCAAAAATAACTGATGAACTATTTTTTCATTTTTAATCGTACTTGTTGGAAGGGTACAGCGACTTTCCAGGAATATATATGTATTGTTTTCGAGAATAATTTTATTGGATTAAAGGTTACGGTTACAAGGCTATTTAACTATTTCACCTGGGAAAGTCAACTTAAGCTGTATTTACCCTATTTAGACTAAGCACTGTGGAAGGGTTGAGGGAGAAGCAATACCCAGGGGATTCGATTTTGAGAACAAGAAACCACAGATTAAGGTCGCTGGGGAAATTAAATAAAAGTTCATCTCATGAATTTGTGTGTGAACTAAATATAGCAGATTTCATCTGATTTGGACAATACTTGCTTGGAAGATCAAGGATCAGACACAGGCTTGACCTATGACTTTTGATAACAATATAGTCACAGGTCAAGATCACATAGTAGAATCAACCCATACACTTTTTATCTCATTTAATTATTGCAGAAAGGTTCAGGTCAATGCAAGGCTAATAGGACACGTCTTGTTAGAACACTGAGTCACGGATGAAGATCATTCGAAAATGTCAAGTGTCAAACTTGCATTACAAGGTTATCTGAAACATTCTTTCTCTTTTTTGGTGGAAAATTATTAGGAATGTTAAGGATCGGGAGAAAAATTCTATTTTGACAGCTCTTGGTCAAAGATGAAGGTCACGAGGTATGGTCCAATGTTCGTCCACAAATGAACTGTAAGGAACTAAGGCTGCACCCTCAGAATGTCCCTTCTTGTTTTAACTAAAAAAGTTAGATATAACCGTAATTAACCTCTTCTTCATTGAGGTACTCTCCTGAGTTGAATAATAACATCTTGTGATAGCAGAAATATAATAAAATGTTCGGATGTTCTAAACGGGTTAGGAAGAAAAAGACTTAAATTCATATTTAATGGCTGCTGGAGGGTTATTAAAGCTGACAGTCAGTTTTTACCAGGACTAAATCTTCCCGAGAACCGCAACTGTTGAATTAAGATGCACGTTTGCAAACTGAGAGAAGGTCAAATATTACTTAGGCAAAGATGGCTGTCTAGGCTATAATGTGCGGCATATGTTCTGAATCATGAACGAGAAGCTAAAGTATAATGACTTAACCCCTTCCCTACGTTGAGGTTTTTATTAATTTGTTCTTGTTACTTTCAAACGATTTTATTTAGAATTTGATATATTTTCGAACTGAAGGATCTAATACAAATTTTATTATCACCCCAGCGAAAGATGATATTTCCTACTAAACCATGTTTCTTAATGAATAAGGTAGCCTGGCAGTGACAGGGATAAAAATAAAAAAAAATAAAAGCCATTTCTCCTGGTTGAAGATGTTATATAATATAGCTAAGAGGAAGGAAAGACCCAAGTCCCTAGCGATACAGCAATTGACGAAGATGGCATGGGCGTGTCCTCTATATAACTGATGGCTTTACGTTGTAATTTGTTTCGCAGGATTATCACATCTAACAACCAAAAGCGTGTCCTATCAGTCAACAGTTTACAGGCTGGTGTTCCCTTCCGTGATTTAGGGTTTCGTAGCACATACGTCCGTCTCCATCTATCGCCCTTACGAAACAACCCCCTACCTACCTACCTACCTGCATACCTCCTTACCCTACCTATTATCACTCATAGATATGTTCCCACACTGGGTAATTTTTCCCCATGGACTTGTTTTCGCTATGGACCTTTATTTCTTAGTGTACCTATTCTCATGGACTTATTTTCCCTCATGGGCATATTTCCTGTAGGGACCTACTTCTATAGAACTATTTTCGTCATGGACCTAGGATTTTGTTGTGTTTGGTGTATGGTCTCCCAGTTTTATTTAAATTTCGTCACTGTCACTAATACATTTTTTAAGACGATTCCAAATTTGAACTTATTTTTTGGGAGATACCATTTTTTTTAAAAAGTTAGGTTAGGTTGGGATAGGTTAGGTTAGTTAATGATAATAATTAGGTTAGTTGATATTAACAAATATTGTCTTACTATAAACACAAAAGATCCACAATCTAAGTTATGCCGCCGTAAGCATTCGATGAACATAAGCACTGGTGGTGGATCTGCTCGGTGGCACTGCTCTACTGTAAACGCGGTTGTAACGAGTGGATTTCTGTCAGGAAAGGAATGTGGTTTGAGGGTGGCACGCTTCCGTTATCCAGCATAGCTGTAGTTATCTACGCATGGAACAAGGAGATCAATGTTATACCTAAATATTGTCTGTTATCATTGTTAAGTACCCTAATTGTTATCATTAACTAGCCTAACCTAACACAAACTAATTTGGCTTAAAAAAATATGTAACTCCCCCCCCCAAAGGTCAAACTTGGAATCAGCTTTAAAAAGTTTATTACTGACAAAGTTTACATAAAAATCGCAGAGCGTGCACCAAACACAAAAGGTCCTGGCTCTAATTTCCAAAGGACTCATTATTCTTCATGGACGTATTTTCTTCCATCAACGTTATCTCATTGAATCTTCCTCCCTTATTGACCTATTAATTAACATAAACCTTTCGTCCACTGTGTACTTTGTTGCCACCATGGACCAAATTTTCACATGGAACTATTTTGCCCTTGATAGACTTATTTTTCTCCTTGCTGTAGACATATTTTTGTATGGATCTGTTTTTCATGAGTAGTGAAAACAGGAAGGCAAAGAATCAATGGGTGTGTCAGATATGGATAATGATGAGATGCTTTGATGGATATTTGTGTGGAAGAGGGATACAGAATTTTTGAGGTTGATGTCAAAGCAAAATTATGCAGTGAGAAACAAATGTCTTTCCAACCACCTCATTTTCTGTCTGCCTTATAATACCATAAAGCACACACACACACACACACACACACACACACACACACACACACACACACACACACACACACACACACACACACACACACACACACATGCACACAAAAACAAATAACTGAAACAAATCATGTCTAAGGAATGAGCTTCGATATAAATCGCAAGACATCCTCAGAAATCCAAAAACATGTAGCTTACCAAGATATATACTGTCCTACACAGACGTGCTTCCTCTCGCTCTATCTCTCTCTCTCTCTCTCTCTGGAATAAGGGCAGTGGCAGGCTGTCCACCCTTTCCTTTTCCTTTTATTTTATTCTGTGTTTTGGTCCATGCTTTTAGTTCTGGTTTGGGAATCCAGAATTATTTAAACCCGTCCAGCTCGTGCATGTCATGGAATATTAACTCCTCCTGCCTCCTTAAATTTTCACTTTATCTAATTGTTTGGCTACAGTTTCTACACTTGGGTATTATACCAGTGCAGACACCAGATAATCTAGCTCAGTTAGGAGAAATCCTAAGAACCAAAGGCCTAAAAAACGATGAGTTTGTCAAGTAAACCTCTCTCCTCTGTCGGAACATCAAGTAATTATGTTTATCTAACATCATACAGTTCAGTTTGGTTAAGGAAATTTGTAGCTTAGGACAAACACTTCGATCTGAGCAAATTAAAAACTCCTACAGGAACCCATTCACTTCAACATATTTCCCTTAAGGTGAACATTATTTTTTTTCGTGACCTGATCATAATAAGAAAAAGACGTCGTCAAAATGAGACAGGTAATAATCTTAACCTTCTCTTTTCAGCATGTACTGTACAAAATCAGTAAATCATTCTTTCAGATTTAGCTTCACTCAGTGTACTTCGTATAGCACTTAAAGTCACAAATAAAAGGCCCCTTCCCCCCCCATGTGATGCCCTTTGCAACCTGTAAAATAGAAGTTTTGCTAGCAGTGTACCGGGTGTAGAAGATTAAGTAATTACTTTGTTTATTCATTTATTCTGAAGGGGACGGGGAAACTGATCCATTGAAACACTGCCTGCTCACATTCGCTTCATCGACAATTCGTACGAAATTATTGTACTAATAAATAAATAAAAATAGCTCTTTTGGAAGGACTTCATAACACCATTATAGGGCCGTGCTTAACAGGCCACAACCGTTTTCAGTACAGAGAGAGAGAGAGAGAGAGAAAGAGTTGTTAGTTTTCATTCTGCTTGCGGCTTTCCTTTGGTTATTAAATTCTTTTATTACAGAAAACAATGCAATACCTTGTTCAGTTTTCATGTAGCCAAAACACACAGAATAATATGCGTTAAAGTTATGGCATGATTGAAATCGTATAATCAACATGTTGAGTATCCTTTCCTTGCAGTGACTGAGAAAACGTTGCATATGTAAGAATTTTCAGGCTTACTTAAGGAGCAGAGTAGACTGAAGCTCTATACAAGCCATACAACCGAAGCAGAGTTAATTAACGAAGAAGCACTTATGTTGGTGCTTAAGTATCTGACATGCACTGGCACCAGAGAGATAACACCAACATCTAAAACAATGCTTTGAATGAATGTGAAGGCTATATTTTTGCATTATAATATTCGCCCGTTTAAATTATTCTTATACCATCATGAAGTATTCAAAGCCAGCAATAAAGGTATTTTGCATGACCTACGGATAATCTATAAAGACAGACCCTCTCTTCTTCCAGCACTACGGTATGTATAGATAAAAAGAGAGGTGGCGCATATGACAGCGAACTCTTGAGGAATTAAAATGTGTAGGAACTGATGTGTCATAGTTGGGAGGTACAGTTTCTAAGCGAAGTATCTTGTGAATAATCGCAACATAAAACTTTTCATACATGGTCATCATAATAGGCAGATTTAGTGCAGATGACAGTGATCAGGCTTTCCTCCACACTCCACTCCATCATCCCCATTTCTAACGTTAGGTATACTATTACTAGAACTTATTTGCCACGTCCGGGGATGGGGTCTCATCTCGGGTTGGGCCATTTCTTTTATGACTGACTGTACAGTAGGAACCAAAGTTTGTCTAATCTTTCACAGTGTCTTCTTCACAATGAAGCCATGCCCGTCACTTTCCTTCCTGACTCAATGTATCAAAGGGAATTATCAAATGGGCAGAGAAACATTGCAAGACTAAGTATGTGAATGCTAACCAGAAGAGCATTTAAAAATTTAGAAAGTTGAAAAAAAAAAAAAAAACATTAGACAAGGTTTTGTCTTTGCATCTATTAAATTGCGACAGTGGTTTCAAGATGCTAAAAATTTTGCAGGTTTACTAAAAATCGAAAAGTTTCAGACACATATTACCCAATTAGCAGTATGTACAGTATATTATTTTATTCCCTAATCCTAAACGGTCTTTATATACTTAAACAGGATTTATATAACTTTCCATGTCAAATTCCCTACAAAACTCTTGGTATATTTCAAGTCACTAATTAACCCCTCATGTACTGTGACGAATTATTACTTTCCCAGTGTTCATGATTTCTGAGGCTTTGCTTAGCCCAAAAGTATCATTTCGAATTGGAAGCATTACAATCAATGGGTGTTGCTCCGAGATTTCTAATGTGTGTTCGTGATCATAAGGTTCCTTTGCAGTTATAAAAAACATCAAGAAGAAGGAGGAGGTCTTCAATATGCTGCCACCGCCTTATACCCCGAGATCACATGAAGCTTATGCTTTAGCCAGAAGCTGTGGAAATATTCCTTTTTCTCTTGTACTGTATTCTGTTGCTAAGAAGAAGAGTCAGTGTTTAGAAGAGTCAAGAAATTAATGGGTTAGATATAGTGTTATTTAATCTCTTTACTACGAAGGGTGTTTTATAACATGCATAATAACCCTTGGCGAGAACCAAAATAAATATCGTGACACGAAAGGTCACCCAGTGTGTGCACTAACCCCGCCCATCAATTGGTTTATGAGCCGAACAGTTCACTGTCCTGTGACGTTGACCTTAGACGGCTTGTTAAATCGAATTACTTCATTTGTGTTTGTTTCTTTACCGTTCTACCATGTTTGGTCAATGAGGGTCAAAACTGTTTGATTTAACCTTTCACTGTGGCCGCGACATTTGTCATATTGTTCACAAAATCGATTCCCATTATCATTGCCTCAAAAGAAATGTTTAAGATCACATTGCTGTGACCTAGACCTTTGACCTGTTGTGCTGTAAAACAACAATTACCCTCTTGACTTATCCTCAACGCTGCAAGCATGTTTGGTCCAAAACTGCGTACACTAGTCTTGTTTTAGTTATTTTGGCAACACAGACACGCCAATTGAAATTTGCCTTTGTCCTGCGACCTTGAGCTTTGACTAACTGTTCTCAAAATTGAATCCCTTCATCCTTGCCTTACGCTCGACCCTTCTTCTGAGGGTTTTTGTGAACTGGATAAAAAGATTTTGTTTGTTTATTTATTCATCTATTTTTTGCCTTTGTAGGTCAGAAGTTGTTCTAACTCTGTGACCTTGATCTTTGACTTCTTAGAATTAGAAAAAATAAAATAAAAACAGCTTTGCTCCTTCGATGACCCTTGAACCTTCCACCAGAGTTGGATAAAATCAGATTTTTTTTTTTTTTTTTAGTTATTTTATACACACACACTGAAGCGCGTGCGTGAGAGACTTAATTTCCACCTTCCATTCTCAAGAACGGGAATAATAAAAATTTCGCCGACTAGGAGGGAAATAAATTATTATTTCATTTTTTTGCCCTCCCCACGCTTCCTGTCTCCTATGAAAAATCTCTCCATCAGCTCTACCTATTCAACTTTCCCTCGTCGTTTCCACTTGGATTATTCCATTGCCGCCTCTGTCTCTGATAACGCAGATCCCTTTGTTCCAACTTTCACCTCCATCTTTATCGTGGACGATTTCAGTGTTGTTCTGGCATCTCCTTTAGTGCTGCGTTTTCTCCCTCTCTGACATCAACCCTATAAAGGCATGCAACCCTGATGACATCTTTTCCTTTAGATGTAAATATATGCAGTATTAGGGATAAATGTTCGCCAACTGTTCCACTGCGTCTAATTCACATTTACGGCACGCCAGTCGCATCATGACCCTGACGCATCATGACAAAGGCAAATTATTTATAGGCACAGTTATATGCCGAGTCTATTGCAAATCAGGATTGTTTGCCATCAGAGGATTGTGAAAATTAAAAGAGATGAAAAATTACTCAGACATGTATCCCTTAATACGTTTCTGTGTTGATACCTTACATAGGAGAAGTGTTTCATCCCTGTTTTTCAACTGTTATCTTTTCTGCTTGTTGGAAATTTTTTCTTAAAGACGGATGGCTGACCGACCACTAAACTTCTTTTAACTCATGCATGTCAGTGCACAGATCAACGATAGGAAGGTCCTGATGCACTCCTCCCCCTTCCCCCACTTCTTTTTTCCTCTGAATTTCAATATGGACTCCCTCAGAGGTGCTCTTATGGTGATCTTCTTACATTCGTTTTTAACTCCAGGTCATTCTCTTTTTGAACTTGTTTAAATCGTTTGCTCTTTCATTAGACTTGTTAATGACCTCCTAAGGAGTTCGGTGGAAACCTTTCATCTATACGCTACCCTGTGTCGGTTTGTATGAATTCCTCAACTGGTCACTAATATATCAGCTATTTGAAACCCCACAGCTGATCACCAATTATATATCAGCTTAGACGTGACCTCACTGTTCCAAGCAAGGTTAATAATGTTTCGCCTGGTCGAAGTCACTTCCGGCTGACACTCTTCACTAAGTATCTTCACACACTGGAGATGGTGGGAATCGGTGTAGATCCTGTTGAAGGAATTGGTAGGTAGCGTGTGCAGGTGAACTGAAAACTGAGCAGATTTATCTCTCTTTACTGGCCACAGAAAGATACAACTGCGACACAGAGACAGCCCAGAGTATATACGTCCCTCTCGTTTGAATGATAAACGCGTTCTGCCCTAGCTGGTCGGCGTCCCCTCTGGGAGAGGCGCTGAGGTCAACATATTCAGAGGTGCCAAACCCCACGGACAACTGGGATTTATACATGAATAGAAGTATCACAACCTTACCATGTACGTTATACACCTCAATAAAATAGCATTGATTACATTAAAGTATACCAGCAAGGTAAATATTTCCCCCAAGACTTTATACATATATACAATATATTTCTCTATCGCCTTCCCTTTACCCTAGGTTGTTTTGATTGAAAAAGACTGATTGCGCATCCCATCCCAAGCCATACTTTACAGTGAAATGCTGTTTGGTTGCTTATCATTCACACTATATTACACATTGTTAATTATGAATAAACAACTTTGTATGTAATATGTAACAATAGTGTGAAACTACAACTCGTCGTGGGAAACGATATTGGCACCATAACAACCCTCCTACAGTACAGTTTCTCTTCTTCCTTCATTGCCTTTATCTCAGATTTACTTCGCAGTTAGTCTTGCCCTGCTGTTGTAGACTGGCACGGTTTAAGATTTTCTTGCTCGGGTTCAGACATACTAAAGCGGTGTTTCATTTTTATAGAAGCAACTTTTGGCTGTTTTATAAAGACAAGAGTTCCGACTTTTTTTTTTTTTTTTTTTTTTTTTTTTTTTTTTTTTTTTACCGATGTACTTGAAAAATTGTTCCGGCTTTCGTCCTGCCAATCTCCCTAATGGTAACCAAGTATCATGGCTGACTGGAAACTCAACTGGGTAGCCTGCTGAGCGTCGAACAACGCCCTACGATTTCTGGTAATTCTTTGCCAGCAACGCCTCCGTAGAATAATTATGAAGAGAATTTACCCGAGACATTCGATTCGTCATTTCACTGGCCTTCTTCCAAGTGTTGCACATCAGACAATTATCAAAGTATCCACCGCAACACTTTGGTTACCGGTACTCTATTGTTCTAGTTATAAATTATCTACTGCCCTTTTCCTGAATATGTTATGTTTCTTGTCTCTGGGTAAATCTGTCCTCTTCAGTTCACTCCTTTTTCATTTTTTATTCTACACATCTAGTGACAGGAAAATTCTTCATCATAAAAGTCACTACAAAATTCACTGGATGATGTTTTGACTTGTCCCAACTTCTCTCTTATTTCCTGTTGAGCCAAAGAAAAATTCATCACGTTAAATGCACCTAAACCTTAATTTTTCATAATTCCAGTCACGCTTGTGCCCTTGGCTTCAGCTGGAAACCTCAGACCTTCTTTATCTCTAAAGTTCTACGTTTCTCGTTTACTTCAGGATCCTTCCTATAAAGAGAGTTCTCTCTCTCTCTCTCTCTCTCTCTCTCTCTCTCTCTCTCATCACCTTATCAGAAGTTAGGCCATTACGCCCACTCATCCAGAGAAAGTCCTTTTATATTATCATTCCTGATGATTTGATTCAGCTTTAGACATAACTTTAGTACTGGCGGAGTTAGGTGTGTGCATCTCTAAAATCTTCACTACCAAATGCTCTTCTTATGTTAAATAATATCATCTGGGGATGGCACAAATAAAAATGAAAATCACTTTCATAGTAAAGGGAACTAACTCTGTGTGTTTGACGACTACAAAAGGGCATTACTTGCCGTTTACGTACAGTTATTTCAGTCAATACATGATGGCCTTCTACTCGTACAGCACTTCATAGCAAGGTGTCATAAAAGGATCTGTCTCATCAGTTCCCCCTCTCTAACTGACTCTCTTCATTGACTGATTTAGAGTATAATTATCATCATCACCATCAACATCATCTTGGACTTCTTCTCTTCCTAAGGATCAGGTGTGGTATGGTAGTATGTAGCAGCAACGAGCAAGTAAAAAAAAAAAAAGAAAAGAAAAAGAAAGAACTATCCCACAGCATCTCCTGTGCAATGAGTCACAGAATCATTCGTACACCATTCAAACTTTAGAAATACTGGTTCCGTTTCACATAAAACCATTCTTAGCGCTCTAGTTGTCTGTACATTTCTCTCTCTCTCTCTACAGTATATATATATATATATATATATATATATATATATATATATATATATATATATATATATATAACTATATTTACAGAATGTGTGTGTGTGTGTGAGAGAGAGGGAGTAGAACCTGAAGGCCGTCGAGGACATCACAGCATACAAGGAAAGGGAAAAGTAATGGCGATAACTCTATTGATATATAATTACGCGATTCTTCAAAACAACCTAGGTTCATCTCCTGGTAAACTTAATTTTGATTAAATCCAAACTCACAGAACTACCCATGAACACAGGACCTTTCTACCAGTTACAGGGCATATGAGAAATGGCATGATTGTTAAAGTCATCTCCCAAGTGTAGGTATGGGTTAGTTACATGAGTGTTGCCTAAAACTTCATGCAATTTCTCTCTGCGCTGTTTATCTGGGAGGATGGTTCTGTTTTCATTGTGTGTGTGTGTGTGTGTGTGTGTGTGTGTGTGTGTGTGTGTGCATTTCATCGTTTACATTTCTTCACATTGACCTGTCAGACAGATTCATTTCTTTGATAAATAGGTGCTTCGTGTAAACTTCATCTGGCCAGTTTGATTCCATGCCAGTGTCCTAGCCTTTTCTAGTACCATATCCTTCTTTCTCCCACACTCATTTATAGCGGCAATTCGATTAAGGGAGGCCTAACTCAAGAAAAAGGTTTAGTTCTTTATTCTGATTAGGCGACGAAGCAACTGAAACCAACCATAATCTGGTCAATTATTAAAAGACAATCTACTAAGGGGTAAGGTTTAAATTTCACCACCAATATTGTCTTAATACAAACGAAAAGTTGAAGTAATAATCTTAAATTTTGCATGCAGGTTGTAATGGTCAGTTCAATTATTGTCGGATAGACCAGAGTGGAGCCGCTTCAAGCGAGTCGAACCTTAACAAATTCTCTTTTAGACCTAAATCACTTAAGTGAAATATGACATGAACTTTCCCAAGACCTTTATAATAACGAGTGACGATGAAACTGGGTGTACATGTTTGTCTGTCGCATGACCGATTTCTTTTAACTAATATTTTCAAGTCACAAAAGAGTAAACATAAACCAGTGCCTTGCAGGATTCCATCATTACTGAATGCAACGGGGTTAATTACATGAAATCAAGGACGTTGCGAGCACCGACGAATTCCACTTTCTAATATTTTGGGCGGGCGACGTGACCTAGTTTCTGTAACGTTTCACACTGTATACAGCTCTCTCTCTCTCTCTCTCTCTCTCTCTGATGATGATGGTGGTGGTGGGCTCTTTGTGGTCCAAAACACCCGAGAAATAAAGACCTTTAGCTCTTTCATATATTGTCCTTCCCACCCACTCTGTCCACTTCTTTCAGTCTCTTTTATCAGTGTTGCATCATTACTTCATCATCAAATGCACAAGACTCTGTTCATTTGCCCTCCCTCTTCATTGCCTCTGCCTTTAAGCTCTTCAGCAGAGTGTTCTTTCTTGATTGGAATAGTCATTTCACCTTAGCCAAAGCATATAAAATAATTTATTCCATCTTATATCCACAGCTCTAATCCAAGAATTATGAAGTCTTCTTCTTTCCTATACCAGTTGGTCAACTTTGAAACAGCTTTCTTATGTCTTTCTTTAAGTATGGCGATTAGTTTGTCAAAAGCAAACCCCTTTTTGTTGCTTCCTATTGTAGGTATATAATACACTGGACACTCCATTTTCTGAGGGACAGCAGCCCTACATGTTCTACCGTCACATGGTACAGCTTAGGCACTGATATCCACAGTCAAAGCTGAACACATACTAGGGCTGTCTCATTTAGGGGGAAGACCGTGGCTGAATCTTTAGAGAGCTGGCCAGCAGTCGTAATGGACCCACGGTCGAATCTTCGGTGGGGCAGGGAAAAGTTTTAGGATGTGAATTTCATAAAGCAGACTATACTGATCTACCAGAAGACTCGCCGACACGTTGTAAAAATATCTCTGCTAATATCAGTACACCAGTCCTCTAAGAGACAGCTCTAGCATGTATTTAGTATGGATGGTGGGTGTTAGCGCCGAAGTGATGACATGTGGAGGTATATGGTACGTGGGAGGATTCCTGGGCCTTGGGAACAGGCTGTGAAGCCTTCACCCTGAGCTGGGCACAGGAATAATGCAATTAGGATTGGTGCAAGGGTATTAGTAAGGGTGATTATATGGCATACTGGATGGTTTCATTGAAAATCAGTAGAGACTACGTTACTTAGTTCTCTCTCATTCAGTCTAATTGCCCATCTAATTGCCCATCAGGAGCGTAGGGATGAAGGGCTTTAACCCAAATGCTTATGATCCATATTCGACTGTAACACCTTAGTTTGGGCATTCAATCATTCATCTGGTTGTATAGCTACAATCTGGAGTAGGAAAGTATTCTCATAACTACGGAAAGCCATAGGTTCTTCAGTCAGTGTAAAGTCATCTTTAAGTTGTACTGCAATCACTGAATCTATGGTGAGTGTCGCCCACCTGCCAAAATGTTTGTTTAGCGTAATTCGTTTTCACAAATTGTTCTCTTATACAAGACTATACTCATTCCTGCATTCTGTCAGATGACAGTCCACGACGCTAGAGATCGTTTGATCCTGAGAGGGCTTTTGATGACCATTTTAAAACTCACAGAGTCCTATACTTACTCAACTGAATGCAGTCAGCTAGTATTAGCTGCTATGAACTATATATTTTAATGTAGATGTTAAATATATGCATGTATATCCATCTGTCTATCTCAATAAATATGTATCTACCTGTATATATATATATATATATATATATATATATATATATATATATATGGAGCCAGTGTGGTACAGTGGGAGCGTGCGTTTCGCACGCTGGTGGACGCGGGTTCGCCTCCCGCCAGAGTTGTAAGAGCTTTGGGAAGCGTTCACCGAGCCATTTACTGGTTTGGTGGATATAACAGGTGTTGTGTTTGAACCAGTGTCGCATATAGTATGCTCGCACCTAATCGGCTTAAGCGGGCAGATTACACTTGGTTCACAGACTACACACACGTCCAAAGCCACTACAACAGTACACTCACACTCACGAGCACTTCTGACCCTACATACAGTCTCTACCAGACAGCCTAACCCATTGGGTAGAGATACATTGGCTGTATCATACCTGCTTCGGTAGGGATAGGCCGGTCATATATATACTGTATATATTATGTAAACACGTAACAGAATCCTGAAGCCCAACAAACATTAAAATGAAATTTTGCAGAAACGTCGATAAGAATCCAAAAATTGAAATGCCAGATATGGTTCTGGTCAACGTCAATGTCCTGGCGGAAGGGTTGGGGTTGGCTGCAATCTGAGATGGCGGAAGGAGATATATGGAAAGTTGTGTGAGCATAAAGTATTACAAGATACACACAACTCTCACTAAGTTAATTATTGATCCTCACTCTGTGGAAAGACTGTAAAGAGAGCTACAATGATCCGTCCAGAGGAGCATGGGAAATTTCATTATGCTCACATATCACTTGGGTTATATGCAAGGTTGTAGATATTCACTTTAATCCTGCTAAGTGCATTTGCTTGTATGCATTTATGTATGTTTGTATGTATGAATCAATGTAAGTATGTATGCCTGTATATGTGTTTCTTTTTGAGTGTCTGACTCTGGAAAACGATTTGACTCCTCGTTCTCCAAGGCCAACAGTCCTCCTACGTGCCCTCCACCATTACATGTCACCACTCGGATGCTTGCACCCACCGTCCATATGGCATATATGATAGGGTTGCTCACTCATGACTTGTGTGATGGTATCAGCAGTCTATTTTTAGGACATCTTGGGAGTCCTTATTGTAGTTCACCGAAGTCCGCATAAACGAAGTTAATATAATCAAACTGCTCCAAGATTCTAGCAAGATCAAAAAGCTTAGATGAAAGAAATGTAATAGAATCTTGTTTAATTTGTGGCACATATGAAAAGAATGTAAACATGAGCTATGGTCATTTTAAGTGTGATAAATTGTTAACTGAATTAATTTTAAAGCAGCATCCCCCAGACTAACACGTGATTGTTCCCTGTCATCTCCTGGTGGTGTAGTCACACCTGTGTGGGACACACCGAGCATTAATCCTCTAGGTCTTAAGTTAAGCAGCAGTATTTATCCCCTCCTCCCTCCCCCCTCTCCCTTTCCCCCATCCCCTCCTCCCCTCCCCCTTCCCCCTCCCTCCCTCCCCTCTTTCCTCCCCTCCTACTCCCTCCTCCTTTGTCACGTGCATCCCTAAGGAAGAAAAAAGAAAGGTACCTATCACCCATCACCCATTTTTAGATTCAGGTCATCCTTTGTTGTGTTCCACTCCCTGCTGCAGGTGACCATAAGTTAAGCCGAAGGTAAAAATTCAGGTCATCCATTGTTCTGTGTGCCACTACCTGCTGCGGGTGTGCATAAAAGACCTCTACCCTTTACGTTTCTGTCTCAATCTGTCTGAAGATGTAATATACGAAAGTACTCACTGTCGCTCCTTTCATTTCTCCTGTGGTTAGTTTGCATACATATCTTCACGGTGACGTGAAGTCTTCGCATATATATATATATATATATATATATATATATATATATATATATATATATATATATATATATATATGTATAGCCAGACGCCTTAATCCCTTATACGGGGTGGGCACAAACGAATCGCCTCCACGTCACCCTATTCCCCACCAATTCACTGCCCTGCTCCCAATTCACACTCCCCTTTCTCATATACCTCTCCACTCCATCCCTCCATCTCACCCTTGGCCTTCCCCTCCGTCTTTCCCCCTTCACCTCACTCATATACACTCTCCTCGTCAGTCTCTCTCTCTCCATCCTCTCCACATGGCCAAACTACCTCAAGTGTGTTTCTCCTAATGCTTCCTATCACATCCACATCCACACCACAACGGTCCTTCACATCCTTATTTGTCAGTCTGTCTCTCCATGTGACTCCACATGCTCCTCTCAAATAACTCGTTTCCACCGTTCTCACTCTTGTGTCCCTCCAGCAACGTCCAAGCTTCACTTCCATACGTCAGAGCTGGTATCACAATAGTATCATGTAATAACTTTTTCACTTCCATGCACACTTCCCTGTTTCTTATCACTGCCTTCAAGGAACCAGCAACCTTTCTTCCTTGTTGTACCCTTTCAAGCACTTCACCCTCCAAACTTCCATCCTTACTCATCACACTACCCAGGTAATTAAACATACTCACATTTTCCATTTCCTCATCATCCAGCCCCATTCTACATTCACTGACTTCAACTCTCTCGAAGACCATAACTTTACTCTTCCCTACATTCACCTTTAGATTCCGTTTCTTACACACTCTTCCCAACTCATCCACCAAGCCTTGCAGCTCCCCTTCGTCTTTACTTAATAACACACTATCATCTGCAAACAACAGTACAGGGAGTTTCCAAACACTGTCCTCTCTCATTAGGGCCACTCCAACATCCACTGCCCTGTCTTGTATCTCTTTAATAACCCCATCCATATACAAATTGAACAACCATGGAGACATGACACATCCCTGTTTCAACCCAACCTTCAAATAGAAAAACTCACTCAGTTCACTATCCACACGCACTGCAGCCTTAGCACCCTCATACATACAATTCACAGCATTCGACAACTTCCCATCTACTCCATAATTATATTCTTGATACTTTCCACAATCCTTGTCTATCCACCCTGTGATATGCTTTCTCCGAAGCCATGAAGGCCGCATACAACTTCTTTCCCTTTTCTAGACATTTTTCCACTAAAGATTTAAGAATGAATAGCTGATCTTCGCAACCTCTTCCCTTCCTAAAGACTCCCTGTTCTTCTCCAACTGATTCCTCTGTTATTTCCCTAACTCTGTCAACAAGTATCCTACCATATACTTTTCCTATTACACCAAGAAGACAAATAACCCTATGATTACCACACACTTCTTTTTCCCCTTTCTCTTTGTACAAGGGAATAATTATACATGAAAGATAAAAATGGTAGATTACTAGTGGAGAAGGGAGAAAAAGTGAGCAGATGGAGAGAACACTTTAAGGAATTGTTGAACGTAGAGGATGGAAGTAATGCGAGTATAAGGGCTGGGGAATGGCTGGGAGAAGGAGGGAGGTGAGAAGACAGGAAGAAATCAGTAGGATAGAAGTTGTGGAAGCAATGAAGAAAGTTAAATCGGGGAAAGCCCCAGGAATTGATGGAGTGTGTGGTGAAATGCTGAAGCATGGGGGAGAGATAGTAGTAGAATGGATGTGGAAGATGTGCAGATTGGCCTGGGAGGAAGGTAGAGTCCCGAAGGATTGGAAGTCAAGTATAATTATTCCCTAGTACAAAGGAAAAGGGGAAAAAGAAGTGTGTGGTAATCACAGGGGCATTTGTCTTCTTAGTATAATAGGAAAAGTGTATGGTAGGATACTTATAGACAGAGTTAGAGAAAGAACAGAGGAATTAGTTGGAGAAGAACAGGGAGGCTTTAGGAAGGGAAGAGGTTGTGTAGATCAGATATTCATTCTTAGATCTTTAGTGGAAAAATTTCTAGAGAAGGGAAAGAAGTTGTATGCGGCTTTCATGGATTTGGAGAAAGCATATGACAGGGTGGATAGACAAGGATTGTGGAAAGTGTTAAGAATATATGGAGTAGATGGGAAGTTGTTGAATGCTGTGAAGAGTATGTACGATGGTGCGAAGGCTGCAGTGCGTGTGGATGGTGAACTAAGTGAATTTTTCTCTTTGAAAGTTGGTTTGAAACAGGGATGTGTCATGTCTCCATGGTTGTTCAATCTGTACATGGATGGGGTAATAAAAGAGGTACAAGGTAGGGTAGTGAATGTTGGAGTGGCCTTGGTGAGAGAGGATAGTGTTTGGAAACTCCCTGTACTGTTGTTTGCAGATGATACTGTGTTGTTGAGTGAAGACGAAGGGGAGCTGCAAGGCTTGGTGGATGAGTTTGAGAGAGTGTGTAAGAAACTGAACCTAAAGGTGAATGTAGGGAAGAGTAAAGTGATGGTCTTTGAGAGAGGTGAAGTTAGTGAATGTACAGCGAGGTTGGATGGTGAGGAATTGGAAAATGTGAGTACGTTTAAGTATTTGGGTAGTGTGATGAGTAAGGATGGAGGTTTGGAGGGTGAAGTGCTTGAAAGGGTACAGCAGGGAAGAAAGGTTGCTGGTTCCTTGAAAGCAGTGATAAGAAACAGGGAAGTGAGCATGGAAGTGAAAAAGTTACTACATGACAGTATTGTGATACCAACTCTAACGTACGGAAGTGAAGCTTGGACATTGTTGGAAGGACACAAGTCAAGAGTGAGAGCAGTGGAAATGAGTTATTTAAGAGGAGCCTGTGGAGTCACGTGGAGAGACAGGCTGACGAATGAGGATATAAAGGAGCGTTGTTGTGTTGATGTGGATGTGATAATAAGCGTTATGAGGAACACACTGAGGTGGTTTGGCCATGTGGAGAGGATGGAGGGTGAAAGACTGACGAAGAGAGTGTATGTGAGTGAGGTGGAGGGGGGAAGAGGGAGGGGGAGGCCGAGGATGAGATGGAGGGATGGGGTGGAGAGGTATATGAGAGAGGGCTGTGTGAGTTGGGAGCAGGGCAGTGAAATGGCTGGGGACAGGGCGACTTGGAGGCGATTTGTTTGTGGCCACCCCAAACGGGATTGAGGCGTCTGGCAATAGATAGATAGATAGACTTCCAATCATCCGGGACTTTACCTTCCTCCCAGGCAAATTTGGATATCATCCACATTCGTTCTACTACTATCTCTCCCCCATGCTTCAACATTTCACCACACACTCCATCAATTCCTGGGGATTTCCCCATTTTGACTTTTTTTCAATGCTTCAACAAATCCCATCCTGCTGATTTCTTCCTGTCTTCTCACCTCCCTCCTCCCAGCCATTTTCCAGCCACTTATACTAGCATTACTTTCATTCTCTATGTTCAACAATTCTTTAAAGTGTTCTCTCCATCTGCTCGCCTTTTCTCCCTTCTCCACTAGTAATCTACCATTTTTATCTTTCACTTCCCTACTAACTTCATTACCATCTTGTCTGACTCTACCTCTTTCTAGAACATTTTCTTACATTCCCTCCACTTGACACTCAAATTCCTTCCAAATTCCTCGTCCACTCTCTTCTTACTCTCCGTTACTTTCTTTTCACCTCTCTCTTCCTTTCTACATGTAGCTCTCTCTTCTGTCTCTCAACTTCTTCCATGCCTCTCTTTGTCATCCATTCATTGTATGCTTTCTTCTTTTGTGCAACAGCCTTTCTCATCTCTTCATGCACCATGCTGTTCCTTGCACCCCCTTTCATCTTCTCTTCATCCCACACACCACCTCACATGCTGCACATATTTCCTCTGTGAATATCTTGCACACACCTTCCACGTCCCTCATCTTCACCAATTCATATTTTCCCAATCGTTCCTCCACTTCTCTTTTATATTCTGCCTTTTTCTCTTGTGACCTTTGCACTCTCCTTACATCTACTCCTTCCTTCCGTCCTTCCCTTCTTCTATTTCTCCGTTTTACTTGGACCTTGATTCTGACCACCACTAAGTGGTGGTCAGAAAGTCCACTCCCCCAACCTCGATATGGTCTTGCATCCATTACACATTATCGCATCCTTTCATCCACACACACATAATCAATCATTGCCTTCCTTTCATTCAGTTCACCATCCACTCTTCTCATCATTCGCCATGTATACCTGTGGATCATTCTGTGCCTAAGAGGGTATTGGCTATCACCAACCCCCTCCCGGCACAAATGTCCACTAAAACTCTGCCATTCTCATCTATCTCAGCAGGCACATCCCACTCACCAACTCCTCCATGCACCTTCATATTCCCTACTTTACCATTCATATCACTAATCAAAAACAGTCTCTAATTCCTTTCAAACTTTTCCCTGCACACTTCCACATTTGTCCAGAGCTCTTCTCTCACTCTGCTTGCACGATCTTGCATTGGCACATACACACACACAATTGCCCACATTTGTAGTCCAACTTTCAGTCATACCCACACAATCCTTGAGCCAACTGATTCATACTCTCTTATATTCTCCTTCCATCCGTTACTCACAACAATACACACTCCTTCTTTGCCCTCTCATTCTTACCTACTCCTGCACATATACCCCATCCATACACCCATTCTCTCACACACTCACCTCTCCATTTAGTTTCAGTTAATCCATATACATCCACTTTCGCACCCTCAAGCACCTGGACAATCTCTCTTTCAGCTCATCATTTGCACCCCTTACATTCCAGGTCGCCATCCGTATCATGTCCTTTGTACGGTCCTTGGTCGTCATCTTTTGGTCAGTCCTGGTCCGAGGCTTCTTGTTCATATTTTTAGTTAGTTGTTTTCCGGGGAGGGGCACTATCCCTCCGCCAACCCACTTGCTGTCACGTAGGGAATACGTGTTGGTTGGTTGTAAGGTTACCACCCAGCGTTAGTAAATGACTTCCTGGTTTACAGGAAATCATTTGGCTTGCCACTCGATGTAGAGATTCCGTAAAAACAGGGTACCACTTCAGTAAGTGGGTGAATGATGGGTGCCCCCACCTATAGATATATATATATATATATATATATATATATATATATATATATATACAGCTCTTCTTAATAACGAGGAGTCAAAGGCTTTTCGTCTCATCAACACTTCTCTTACTGACTCAATTCAACCTCTGTCTCTTCGCCGCACTGTTGCCTCTTTCTCTCTTTTCTATCGCTACTTCATTGGTCAATGCTCCTCTGAACTGTCTGCTTGCCTCCCTCCACCTCTACGACGGGTGCACCCGTCTAGCCAGAAACTCTCATCCCTTTTCTGTCCAACTCTCTAATGCAAGAATTAACCGTTAGTCCCACTCTTTCATTTGTGCAACAGGTAAACTCTGGAACTGTCTCCTTCTGTCTGTATTTCGTACTTCCTACGATCTCAAGTCTTTCAAACGCAGTGCGTCTAGGCATCTCGAAATGAACTAATCTTGAATTTGGCTCTCTTTTGTATTGTTTTTCTTTTTTCTTGGAAGGAACTGTTTGCTGGCTCTGCCTTTGGTTCCATCTTCTTTGCATAATGTAGATAGATAGATAGATAAATAAATAGATAGATAGATATATAGATTGATTGATAGATATAGATATTCTAATTTATTTATTTATTATGCCTTTTATCACCTTCACCTGTCCTATCTCGCCAGTAAGGACTTTGGACCTTCACAGGAAACTGAGGCTGTGGTGCTTTGGTGCTGCTGAAATATGTCTATATCTATATATCTATTTGTCTGTCTATCTATCTATCTATAAATATACATATATATGTATATGTATGTATGTATGTATGTATGTATCTATCTATCTATATACATACTATTGTAGATAGATAGATAGATAGATACAGGTCCCTGTGACTCGCCATGATCCATTCTTATTTCCTTTCATTTATAAAGACTAATTTTTTACGTCTTGTGTATCAGTTCTCATTCTTTCGAACACAATGGTTCGAAATCCACGCGCCTTTTGTTTTTCAGCGAGTCTTTTGTTGTGAAATTCAACACCTGTTTTTTGGGGAAACATAGGCTGTCTCCATGGGCTGGGTCTCATCATATATATATTCAGCATATCATGGAAAAACTGAGAGATTTGGAAGGCATGAACAGTTATTTCGAAACCATGATGTGAATCTTTGGCGAGAGTATCTATTTGTAAGAGTTTGATTAACTTTTCCCTGATAACAGTTTCTAATATCTAGGAAAGTGCAGATGTTACCATAATTTTAGAAAACGGAAAGCACAGTGAAATGGAGGGAGAGGACTGGAGAGGTTCCTGTATATATATATATATATATATATTGTTACGGAACAGAGAAAGATAATGTACACTTTAAGTGAGAATACTAAAAATCACTACTGTCCCGTAAAGTTCCAGGTTCAAAACAAAAGAGTTAGGTAAAATTACAAGTAAAAGTTTAATGATCAAACTAACAACAAAACATTCAGGACTCATAAGGATAATGTAATGGCAAAAAACAGGTTAAATATATGGTTAACTGCAATAGCCTCTATTAACAGCAATTAGCAAGAGTAAATTTACCTAAGTCAGCCCTGATAAAATGAAAATACAGATGCTCAGTTAATGCAAGATAAATTATTACAGATACAAAATATTATTAATGATGGCTGACAAGAAGAACCCTACATAAATTACAAAAACCTTACTAGGCCTAAGAATTAACCTTATGCTACATAGTACAAGAAAAAAATGCAACAACAGTTATACTCAAATTACACACAGCTGCTAGATGGTTGGAGACTTCCTGAGAAACTCACAATAATAATAACTGTACAGGGGAGGACAGAGATGTGAACAAAATGAGGAGTAGATCTAAGTGGCAATGATACAGAGACTGAGCTCATTATATAGGGGTCAGCAGAGGTTGATACAACTTGTAAGAAGGACGCGCAAATGAAGCCATAGGGGACAAAGAGCTGCCAATCCTACTCTGAACAACAGAAAGGACGACTTACTCTACTATAACGGTAGAAGGGGGGAACTGAGGCAGAACATGCTCGTGATCAAACATGCAGCATACTGTGCGTTAAAATTACACAAAGGATGATGAAGTCATAGGCTATGTAACACCTCCCCACAAAGAAAAAGAAATTTACAAAGGAAATTTCTTATTACTCTAAAACAATCTGTCTAAAGTCTAGATAAGCAATCTGCAATAACATTTTCTTTCCCCTTGACATGTTGTATGTCTAATGAATACTCCTGAAGAAGTAGACTCCATCTTGTCAATCTCTGATTTTTATCTTTAAACTTACTAAGGAATTTCAGTGGGTTATGATCGGTATAAATGACTATGGGGTCAAAACCAGAACACAAATAAAATGAAAAATGCTGTAAACCCAAAATCAAGGCCAAAAGCTCTTTCTCAATAGTTGAGTAGTTCTTTTGAGGTGGAGTGAACTTCTTACTGTAATAAGATACAGGGTGTTCAATACCCTGATCATCCTCTTGCAGCAAAACAGCCCCAGCTCCTGTATCACTTGCGTCAACAGCCATCTTAAAAGGCTTAGCAAAATTTGGAGTAGCGAGCACTGGCTGACTTAATAGGATAGCTTTAAGTTTGTTGAAAGAGGATTCACAGTTATCGGTCCAGACAAATTTAACTCCCTTTTTCAGTAGGTCTGTAAGTGGTGATAAAGAACAAATCTTCTGTAATAACCTACCATTCCCAAAAATCTTTGTAGCTCTTTCCTACTTTTAGGTCTGGGAAAATCACTTATAACCTGAACCTTAGCTCCTGGTGGTGCAACATGTCCATCACCAATTACGTACCCAAGGTGCTGAACTTTAGCTTGACCAAACTCACACTTTGATAAATTAGCTACAAGATTAGCCTGAACCAAACGCTCAAGAAATTTACTGACATGGCATAGGTGATCTTTCCACTTGTCACTGAAGATTAATACATCATCAATATAAACAACACACCCTGCCAAACCCTCTGTTACAACATTTATGAGCTTCTGAAATGTGGCTGGTGCATTCTTCATACCATATGGCATTACAGAACATGCAAAAGTCTTTCCTAGTGTTACAAAACATGAGATCTCCCTAGCACGTTCAGTCATAGGTACTTGCCAGTATCCCTTTAACAAATCAAACTTACTTATGTACCTAGCCTTTCCGATCTTGTCTATGCAATCTTCCACGCGAGGGAGAGGGTAAGCGTCTGTTTTGGTTATCTGATTAACACGTCTGTAGTCGATGCAAAGCCACTGTGACCCACCTGGCTTAGGGACTAGAGTGACAGGAGAACTCCACTCGCTCTGACAGGGCTCAATCATCTTGTGGTCCAACAGGTAGACAAGCTCTTTCTGGGTGAGAGGAACTTTCACTGGGTTCACACGGTAAGGAGGCAATTTAATTGGCTTTGCGTCTCCAACATCGACATCATGCATCAACACAGTGGTTCTTCCTGGAGTGGCACGGAACACTTGTGGGTACTCCTGCAGTAATGCCGAAAATTCCTGCCTTTCCTCGGGAGGTAGATGAGAAAGCTTAGTCTGGAGATCATTCATGATATCAGGATTCTTCCCCAAACTATCACTCAGGCTCATACTGCATGGGAGAGCTTCACTTGCAGACTCGAGTGGAACAGCTACAGTGCAGACTGGATTATTTTCGTCCCGCCTGTGATATAACTTGAGCATGTTGATGTGACATAGTTGCTTGTTCTTTCTACGATCTGGTGTGGCAATGACATAGTTGACATCACTGAGTTTCTTCTCCACGAAATAAGGACCACTAAACTTGGCTTGAAGAGGTTGCCCATGCACCGGTAGCAGAATCAAAACCTGATCTCCTGGCTGAAAGTGGCGTAACCTGGACTTCTTATCATACCAAGTCTTCATCTTCTCCTGAGCAGCTCCTAAATTCTCTCTCGCCAGCTGTAAAGCAGTGGACAGCCGTTCTTTGAACTTCATCACATAGTCCAGCAGGTTGACGTCATCTTCCTCCGACAGCCAGCATTCCTTGAGTAGCTTAAGGGGTCCTTTAACTTCATGGCCAAACAGTAGTTCAAAAGGTGAGAAGCCCAGTGATTCATTTGGAGATTCTTTTGCGGCAAATACAACGAATGGAAGACCTTTATCCCAGTCTTTCTGATGTTCCAAACAGTATTTCTTGAGCATCGATTTGAGTGTTTGATGATATCTCTCCAACGCTCCTTGAGTCTGGGGATGGTAAGCTGAAGACGTGATCTGGGTGATGCCCAACTCTTTCAGAGACTGCTTGAAAACGTTTGACATGAAATTACTTCCCCGGTCTGACTGTACCTCCTTGGGCAGACCATACTTTGTGAAGAACCCTAGCATTTCCTTAACCACGTTCTTTGCTGAGATATTTCTAAGTGGAATGGCTTCAGGATAACGAGTAGCCATATCAATCAGGGTCAACACATAAGAAAATCCTGAAGAAGTCTTAGGAAGAGGGCCCACAATATCCACCAACACACGGGTGAATGGCGCCTCAAAAGGAGGAATGGGAACTAGAGGTGCAACCTTTTCGGTCTGATTACGCTTCCCCACAACTTGACAGGTGTGACAAGACTTACAATACCAGGAAACATCCCTGAAGATACCTGGCCAGTAGAAGTGTTTCAAAATGTGTGCCACAGTCTTCCTCACTCCAAGGTGTCCTGCCAAACTGGAATCATGAGCCACTCTAATGATATCCTGCCTACAAACACGAGGGATGACAACTTGATGTACAACCTCCCATTCACCCATCGGCTGATGCTGTTGGGGGTCTTCACTTCCTCATAAGTACTCCTGACTTTACATAATAACAAGTAGAAGCACCGGCTGACTCTTCTTCACTGTAAGCAGAGTTAGCTAGACCTTTCAACTCAGGGTCAGCAACCTGCAACTCAACCAACTCTTGACGAGACGAATTATCAACACTACGGGGTACTGCCTCATCTGGTGAGTGATCCAAATTAGCAAGAAAAGTGTCAGCTAGAATAACATCATCATCATCATTATCCTCTAAATCACCAGTAACTTTAGACTTAGCCCTAGTGACAGCACATGCAGGGAACACATCAGGGACATCACAATCCTGGGCCGAAGCCACTGGCTCACTAGACAACTGAGGAGCTGGACACACTTGACTTCCACCAATATCATTTCCAAGTAAGAAAGTTACACCTGACACTGGGAGTGTCTCAACCAACCCAACCATAACGGAACCATTAACAAAACCAGACTCTAAATTCACTTTACACTGAGGGACAGAGAAGTAATTATTCCCTACACCTTGTAAGATTACAGTTTCATCAGAGGAATTAACATTAGAGCCTAGAACACTGGTCAGCATAAGGGATTGGCAAGCACCTGTATCACGATATATTTTAACTGATTTCCTGTCATTACTGTCCAGAGGACTGACAAAACCATCAGACAGGAAATTAGCACATGAACTCTTGAGAGTGTCACCCATGTTACTGCTCAAAAGAGGAGCTTCATCATGAGGATTTAATTTACCCCTCAAAGCAGGTTCAGTTAACTCAGTTAAAGAATTCTGGGAACTCTCAAGAGTGGACACTAGACCAATTGACTGAATATTTAAAGACTCCTTTTTGTTCACATCACGTTGTCTCCTGAAACATTTCTCCGTAGTATGACCAAGCTTACTACAATAAGTACATTTGCTTTTCTGAAATCTAGAGGTGAAGCTGGTATTTACTTCCTGAGAAACATCATCTTTATTCTCTTTCCTGTTACCTGTACTCTGAGTAGAGGCAACGTACTTACTCTCAGCTTTCCCTTTTTCTTTAGAATATCTCTTGTGAGTGAGAACATATTCATCAGCTAAAACTGCAGCATCAGACAAATTATCTATTCTTCTCTCATCAAGATATAGGCTTACATCTTTATAAATACACTTTTTGAAGTCCTCCAGCAAAATCATCTGCTTAAATTTACCAAAATCAGAATCCACATTCTTAGAATTTAACCACTGCTCTAACAGATCTTCTTTGATTTTTGCATACTCAACATGGGATTGCTTATCTTGCTTATAAGTTGTCCTAAATTTTACTCTATAAGCTTCAGGAACAAGCTCATAGGCCTTAAGAATCAAGCTCTTAACTACATCATAATTATCAGATTGATCCTGAGGCAAAGATGCATAAGTTACTTGAGCTTTACCGGTGAGAACAGTTTGAAGGAGTACCTGCCAATACTTTTTGGGCCAATTAAAACCTGTAGCTACCCTCTCAAACAACTGAAAATACTTTGTTAAATCAGATTCATTAAAAGGAGGGACAAGTTTAACATTTTTAGCCACATCAAAATCATCAGAGCTAGATGATCCAGTTCCACCTTGTTTCATGCGATACTCATGGTCTGCCTGAATCCTAGCAATTTCAACTTGTGCCTCAGCCTCCTTAGAACGGGCCTGAAATTCAGCCTCCTTAGCACGAGACTCCGCCTCCTTAGGCTGAGCCTCCTGCAGGGCTAGCTGTAACTTAGCTAATTTAATCTGCATTTGCTCATTTGGAGGAGTTACATTAAACAAGCTTTCATTAATCATGTCAACAATTTGATCTTTAGAATAATGAGAGCGAACAGCAATTCCCAATTGTTGAGCAACAAGCTTAAGTTCATTCTTTGTTCTGTTTTCTACATCACACACTGTTTGCACATTTGACAAAAAATCTTTGGCTTCATCAAGTGTAGTAATAGTAGACATCATGAATAAGTAACAGTCACAAAATATCAAGCAATATCCTTATGATAATATCCTGAATATCCTGATGAGAGGTTGCCAAATTTATGTTACGGAACAGAGAAAGATAATGTACACTTTAAGTGAGAATACTAAAAATCACTACTGTCCCGTAAAGTTCCAGGTTCAAAACAAAAGAGTTAGGTAAAATTACAAGTAAAAGTTTAATGATCAAACTAACAACAAAACATTCAGGACTCATAAGGATAATGTAATGGCAAAAAACAGGTTAAATATATGGTTAACTGCAATAGCCTCTATTAACAGAAATTAGCAAGAGTAAATTTACCTAAGTCAGCCCTGATAAAATGAAAATACACTGGGTAATGCTCAGTTAATGCAAGATAAATTATTATAGATATAAAATATTGTTAATGATGGCTGACAACAAGAACCCTACATAAATTACAAAAACCTTACTAGGCCTAAGAATTAACCTTATGCTACACAGTACAAGAAAAAAATGCAACAACAATTATACTCAAATTACACACAGCTGCTAGATGGTTGGAGACTTCCTGAGAAACTCACAATAATAATAACTGTACAGGGGAGGACAGAGATGTGAACAAAATGAGGAGTAGATCTAAGTGGCAATGATGCAGAGACTGAGCCCATTATATAGGGGTAAGCAGAGCTTGATACAACTTGTAAGAAGGACGCGCAAATGTAGCCATAGGGGACAAAGAGCTTCCAATCCTACTCTGAACAACAGAAAGGACGACTTACTCTACTATAACGGTAGAAGGGGGGAACGGAGGCAGAACACGCTCGTGATCAAACATGCAGCACACTGTGCGTTAAAATTACACAAGGGATGATGAAATCATAGGCTATGTAACAATATATATATATATACACTATAATCGTTTTCGTTTTTAAAGGCTCCAACATGCTTGCATGTGTCGGCCTTGGTCACCTAATTGCGGCTTTCCACGCTGCACGATCCATTGCAGCCTCCCTGTTCAGTACCTTATCCCTGAGGTCACTCTTAATGACCTCGTCCCATGTCTTTCTCGGTCTACCCCTCATAACCCCACCCCCCCCAATATTAACACTTCTCATCTTCCTCACCCAATTATCATCCCCTATCCTCTCCACATGTCCAAACCATCTCAATCTACCTCTCCTCATCACAACACCAATACACTCCAGTCCCATCCTACCTCTCAACTCTTCCATCGTAAACCCAGCCCCTCCAGGCCTTGGACGCAGGGACGCACTGCACATCCACCTAATCATTGTCATTTCTGTACGTCTGAGCCGGCGAATATCTTCCTCCTTCACTGCCCAGGTCTCACTACCATACAGTATTACACTCTTAACACATGCTGCATACAAAGACCCCTTAGCACGTAGGGAGAGTCCTCTCAATGTCAGGAGAGGCAAGAGCTCCCTGAACTTCTTCCAACCACTTCTCACCCTAGCCACAGAGCTAGCTCCAGCCCCATCTCCAGCACACAACATGTCTCCCAAATAACAAAACTCTTCCACACGCTTAAGAGATTCACCAGCAAGTTCAATCCTTTCACGTCTGACAATCTCCACTTGCTCACCCCAACACGCCATACACATAAAATCAGCATTATCTCGCAGTCTACCTCTGATACCACTACATCTCTTATGCACCCATTTATCACACACACAGCACAAGATGGAATTACTTCCCACGCCCTTGTGGCAAACTGCACAGTACCGCCACCAACCCTAGATATCATCACTTTTGTTTTATCTGCATTTACCCTTAAACCCTTGTGCTCCATACCATCTCTCCACTTCCTAAACCTTTCCTCCGCCTCCCTCTTGTTCTCTGCAATCAACACCAAATCATCAGCATACAACAACTCCCACGGGAGTCCGTTTCTAAAGTCACGTGAAAGGGCTTCAAGTACCATGATAAACAACATGGGACTCAAGACTGACCCCTGACGAACACCAACATTCACGGAAAACTCATCACCCAAATCTCCATTCACTCTTACCTGGGTGTGAGCACCCACATACATAGCCATAACCACCCTAACCAGCCACTCCTCCAAGCCAAGCTTTCTCATTGCCCACTTCACCACCTCTCTAGGGACTCTGTCAAAGGCCTTTTCCAAATCAACAAAAACATAATAAAGATCCCTTCTCCTACCAATATATTTTTCCTGAAGCTATCGAGCAATGAATATAGCATCAGTGGTCCCCTTACCTGGCATTAACCCAAACTGCATCTCATCAATATTCACTCTTTCTCTAATCATACCTTCTAAAACTCTCTCCATTACCTTCATTATCTGATCTAAAAGCTTTATACCTCTATAATTTCCTCTTTCCAGGGCATCATCCTTCCCTTTATACACATTGACAATTACACTCTTCAGCCAATCATCTGGGACAGCACACTCATAAATAATCCTATTTATCAGGTCAGTGACTAAACTCACCCCTATATCGCCTGAGGCCTTCAACATTTCGGCAGTCAACCCAGACACATCTGCTGCCTTCCCCACCCTCATCCTGCCTATTGCCTCACTCACAGTAGCAGTATCAATCAAAGGCCAAGGGCCAGACACTGGATCTGCTGGCTCCAAACCTTCTCTGTCCCAGTCAAACTCCTCATTCAACAACCGGCTATAATGCTCTCTCCATGCTAATCTTTAATATCCTCACCGTTCACCACTACCCTTCCTTCATCATTCTTCACACACTGCTCACCTATAATATCCCGATTATCCCTCTTCACTTGACCTGCCACCCTAAATATCATATTTTTCCTTTCCCCATGATTTAGGTTATCAAGTAATAGTCTCTGTGACTCAGACTTTGCCCTGTATACCTCTCTTCTAGCCCTACGCTTGGCAGCCAAATATTCCTCTTTGCTACCACCCTTCTTCCATTCCTGGAAAAGCCTTCTTCTCTTCTTCTACACCCTCATCCCACCACCAAGTTACTTTATATCTTGGTGGTCCTCTTGTCCAACCGCACGTTACATCAGTAACTCAAGAAATTGTTCTTGAGGGCTCTGTACTGTTCATTAACGCCTCTGTCTACAGCTCCCTGTTCAACCACCACTCTCCTCAACTCGCTATAGAAGGCATCCCTTACTACTTGGTTTTTCAGCTTCCATATTTTCCTCCTAGGTACATAAGTCCTCTTTTTCATCACTTGTTCTTTAAGCACCATATCACAAATCAATAGTTTGTGCTCCTGCACACACTCCTCACATCCTATAACTTTAA
>NC_136961.1:4174612-4219612 GCF_032717465.1 Coenobita brevimanus
AAATTATATTGGGCTGTGTGAGTGTGGCTGAATCCATTGCTCACATCTCCCTGCAGGGAGAGTTTGTGTATAGAGAGACTTTGCACTCTCTCTCTCTCTCTCTCTCTCTCTCTCTCTCTCTCTCTCTCTCTCTCATACACACACACACACACACACACACACACACACACACACACACACACATGGCTGACCTAGTGGTGTATGCGTTCATGTGACCAGAGGCTCCGTCCAAAAAAAGAAGTGGGGCATGGCTTCACCCACTCTTAAAGCTGACTCTCATGAATTTTTATTAGTTACAGTATACTCTTGAGTCTGAGGAAAAAATGATATATAGCCTAAGCATGCATTTAACATTTCGTGAAAATAATACCAAAATGTTTTTGTTTCACATTATCGTGAATTATTGAAGTAAAAAATTTGAATAGCAATTTAGGAATGTTGCTTGTAATGCTGCAACTCATTCAGTCCGACTTAGATCCTTATGAGGAGCGGATATAGGGCCGAGAATGTTGTATTTTCTAATATAACGTCAGTTACACAAACATCATATTACGTTTATTGTATTATGATGACGTGTGTATAATGCTATTACTTGGAAAACTACTTAATACACTGGTTGGTGACCATTGTGCAAATAGATGGACACGTGATGATCTAGTGAGATAAAGTGTTCCTTAACGCCTTAAAGCCGAGGGCATGACTGGGGTATATAGGTCATACAGTGTCAGCTAGAGATGAAAGCTGTGTGGACTGAGTAGCTTCTCTCCGTGCCCCTGCGCTCCTGATGGGACAGTTATGTGTGAAGGAAAAAATCTAGAGTGGGTTCAGAAAGTAAATACACAAAATGGAGTCGCAATCAACAGAGTGCTCACGGGAATGGGCCACGCATCCTCTCACTTGATATCCAAAAGCGTCCAAACTTCTTGGCTCCATTGCATATTCTGTCTACAGTAAACATAAACTTCGCATCACAAGTGGGATAGAGCCGCTCTGTTGGTCGTCTGTGTGCAAACTGCATACAGTCAGCCATAAAGGCATTGTACATTTTGAGGCACAGCTTGACGAGATTGGATATTCAACTGGAATATATATGGCAGATATTCTGAAATCCAAGACCCACGGTGTTGCATGATGACGCAGATTCAGTTCCGAGCAACATAAGGATCTCGATACTTTGTTGCTGATCTGTGAGGAAATGGATTTCGAAAGTCTGTGGTGCACATAAAAGGAGCATTGTTTAGAAATAGTTAAGCTGAGCGTGGTGTCACAGGATTAGCAAATAATATGAAAGGTACAATTTGGTGGGATCAAGAGGCTAGCAGAGCACTGGAGTAAGAATGAAAGAAATATACAAGATGGCTGGAAGAAAGAAGTTTTAATATAAGGAAGGAGTATTCTGAGTAAGAAAAAAGTAACAAGACAAATAAAGAGGGAACAAGAAAAATGTACGACGATTTAGAAAAAGAATGTAAAATGCTCTGAAAATTTAAGCTATTGTGAAAAAAATTACAAATATGCTGGAATTATGGAAGAAAAAAGTCTGAAATTGTGAGGGATGAAGGTGGAGGAATATTAAAAAGATAAATCGAAGTAAGGGTCAGGCATAATTAATATTTTCATAGGCTGATGAATAAAAATGTACAAAACAGAGCGCCGTCGAACATGATTGGTTTGGATGATGTCTAGAGAAGGAATGTGGTGCGTAAGAATGAGCCATTGACAGAAGTGAAGACTGAAGTAGGGAGATTAATGTATGGTAAGGCAACAGACCCTGATAAGATATATGAAGAGACAAATAAGTGTAGCGGACAGAACGGAGTACATTGCCTGCTGGAAACATGCCACAAAGCCTGGCTGAGTGGAAATGTTTGCCAGTGCAGTGGGAGAAGATTGTGAACATGTACTTGCACAAAAGCATAGGTAAAAGTGCAAATGCTGAAGGAATAGTATCTGAGAAGAACAGTTCATTATACAGTATGTTATGAATACGGTACGTAAAGACATCTATTCAGTGATAAAATTATTGTTTTTGAAGACCTAGTTAGACGTGTGAGATGAGAGCAAGATTATAATGGCGTGAGTGATGTGTGGCCCAAACCACTTGGCAGTTGTTAAGAGTTTCCTATTTTTGTAGTTTCTCCTTCCTCTTGTCTGGACTCTACCTCACCCCATCATTAGGAGGGAAGGAGAGTCGGGGTGATGATCATGTATACCTTTGTCTGCTGGATATAGTTACATAGTCAGTATTAATTTACTATATTTTATACGCATTACATTCTTTATCTTGAATGTATCGTTTCGTTACACACTCAGTTACATAACCACTAAGCTCTAAAGTGTACCATATGAATCTGCCTTCAGTTTCACCTGTGTACTGTAAGTACTTCAGCAAACGTAGTATTCGATATAACAAAGGCACACATACTGCACACTTCTGTTTTCTTATATTCTCTCATCACACACACACACACACACACACACACAGAATTATATGATAACTTTCGCAACGTGCTGTATTTATTATCCGTATATATATTGACCAGAGTTTATATATATATATATATATATATATATATATATATATATATATATATATATATATATATATGTGTGTGTGTGTGTAATTCACCGGGTCGGTCAGGATCACTTTGATGGTCGTGATCGTCAGCTTTTACCCTCCCGGAAGGGAGCTGAGAGCTCATATAGTCCGATCTAAGGGCAAGGCTGTGACCTTCACACACGCACACACCCGTCCCCTTGCTCAAGGGGGACAGTAACCACCCACTTCGTCAGTGAAACTTTTCGCAACCTGAGCGAGGCGCGAACTCCCGTCCACCAGTTGGCAAGCGAGAGCGTTACCACTGCACCAGCGAGAGTGTGTGTGTGTGTGTGTGTGTGTGTGTGTGTAGGATGGATGGACAGTGTGAAGAGAGTGTTGGATGCGAGAGAGATGTCTGTTGAGCAAGGAAGAATGGCTGTGCGTGACAGAAATGATTGGAGAGAAATTGCAAATGAATAAATGATGATGCAGCCCTGAGGGGATATTCTCCAGCATGTGGTCAGATCAGCTAATCAGGTCAGGTGCGGGTAAGGGAATTATATATATATATATATATATAGATCATCATCATCAGCCGTTTGAGTATCCACTGCAGGACCGGCCTATCCCGACCGAAGTCGGGACGATACAGCCAATGTATCTCTACCAAGTGGCTTAGGCTGTCTGGTAGAGATTGTATGTAGGGTGAGAAGTGCTTGTAAGTGTAACTGTAGTGTTGGAGTGGCTTTGGATGTGTGTGTAGTCTGTGAACCAAGTGTAATCGGCCCACGCTAGCCGACTGGGTGCAAGCATACTATAGAGTATGCGACACTGGTTCAACCACAGCACCCCTTGTGTCTGCCAATGCAGTACGTGGCCGGGTGAACACTCCCAAAGTTTATTACCCTGGCGGGGCGCGAACCCTGGTCCACCCATGTACGAAACGCACACTCTACCACTGCACCACAGAGGCCACATAATATATATATATATATATATATATATATATATATATATATATATATATATATATATATCCCATTGGATCCCAGGGGTGCTGGGCGAGGCATGGCGGTGGGTGGGTACTAAGCGTACCGCCCTCCACCTATTGGCTCATAGTCGCGAAGCTCATAGGTCCCTACCCGGGGTTCCCTACTTTATAAAGACTTGAAAAATCTCAGTTCTGTCTAATATTCCGGACACTGGGCTCCAATGGGAAATATATATATATATATATATATATATATATATATATATATCTTAAGAAGTCAGGGACTGATACCACTCCACCATGGCGTGATATAAGCTGTGACACCTGATTGTTTTGACGAAACAGGTAAATCCATTATGGGAGGATATATTTCAGTCACAACACATTAGGATTATTTCACAGCCCCACACAGCTCGGCAAGTGACAGAATAGGTTTAATATACCCCAGACACATCACGAGCGTCTTTGTATGTGGAGACACACACACACACACACACACACATATATATATATATATATATATATATATATATATATATATATATATATATATATATATATATATATATATATATATATATCAATCAATCAATCATTTCCTATGGCACCCTCGGGGATGCATAGGGCCTCGATGAACTCACACCACCACATCCTATCTTGTGCTAAGTCCTCAAGATCTCCCCAACACTCATCTCCAGCTTCCCGTCTCATTGTCCTCACCCACGTCTCTTTTGGCCTTCCTCTACCTCTCCTACCAAGTGCCACCCACCCTGGTGTACCTCGTACTATTCCCTGTCTCCTATACACATGTCCTAGCCACTTCCATCGTGAGAACCTAACATATTCATCGACCGGCTGCACTCCCGTTATTTCTCTAATATATATATATATATACACACACACACACACACACACACACACACACACACACACACACACACACACACACACACACACCAAACAAAGGCTTACGTCTTCATCTTCAACTGACCTATTGGCTGTTAGCTTGCTCCATCCAATCCCTGCGAATCTCCAGATCTTATCTCGCTGTCTTTTTCTCTCTTGCTTCTCACACTCACTGCACTTCTGAGCTGCCACTCACTCACTAACACTGGTTTTCCGTCTTGTATCTGCTCTACAGCACGAATGATGTCCGGTGCCCATACCCATTTATGCATTTTAACTGTTGTGATCTGTATCGTGTATTTCCTATTGTTTCTTTATCCAGGAAGCTGTTTATAGTCTCTCCATGTAACAAATAACGTAAATCTTTTCATTCCTCTCTAAACATCTCTAGGTTTACGTTCCAGTGATGATGTTGGACTCCAGATTTTCGTTCACTATATTAGAACCGGAAGGACACGTTTATTAAAACCGCCTCTTTTGGTACAAGGGTAATTTTCTGTTTATGTGTCCGGCTCTGGACAAAGGCCTCAGGGCCTGTTTCTCGGGGGCAGTGGCCTATCCCAAGGGCCAGTAGTCCTCCTACATCTTCACATGCCACCACTTTGGCGCTAACACCCACCGTCCATACCGAATATATGCTAGGGCTGTCTCATACAGGACTGGCGTAATGATACCGGCGGGGGTACTTTTACAACATATCGGAGGGTCGTCTGGTAGATCAGTAAAGTCTGCCCTTATGAAATTCAAATCCTTTCACTGTTCCTTGTCCCAACCGGGATTCGGACCTGGGTCCATTAGTACTGCAGGCAACCTCTCTACCAAATCAGCCACCGCCTTAGACTTTATATAATTACTTAGTTTGCCAAAAGCAATCGTATAATTATTCAGTTGTATGTATATGCATACTAAAAATTCCCCATATATAATTCTTAAAAACCTTTCATACACAGGCATCGTATATATACAATATGCCCCACTAACTCTTAGTTAGCAGAGCGTATTCTGTGCTCTCAGCAGGTTCTGCCGTTCCCGCAACACTCAAGATAATACTGTGACGGATGCACAATATACAAACCCCCCTATATCATTTCCCTCGATACTGAACAGTTCCTTTTTGAGTCTATCTATGCATCAGTCTGTCTATCTATAACCACACACACACACACACACACACACACACAGACACACACACACACACACACACACGTGTGTTTGTATATATATATATATATATATATATGTGTGTGTGTGTGTGTGAGTGTGAGTGTGTGTAGCTATCTATCTATCTATCTATCTATCTATCTATCTATATCTATCTATCTATATATATATATATATATATAAATATATATATATATAGAGAACACTCTAACCACTCAAGCCTGGTTCCCAGGCCTAATTGGCTAGGCCCTACGGGCGGGCTGGGTCTTCAGCCCAGACAGATTGTCGCTTGTTTAGCCATGTTGATTTATTAGCAGTATTTTCGATAATGCGTTTTTCACAAACAGGCACACAATACATAATAGTCGTAATGTTGTATACTGATAGTCAGGAGGACTTACAACCCAGCCCATGGGGCGTATTCCAGGGGTCGTTTTTAAACAAATCTCCTTATCCAAGACATTAACCATCAATCCGAGAAATCTGTGTGTGACAGCAAGCTGTCGTCTGGTGCCTTTCTTTTTTTAACATTTTGGTGCTCAAAACACAGACTTGTCGCAGCAAGCTGCTCTGATTCTTTGTAATGCACCATGAACTAATAAGTTGTTGGCATGCACTGCTTTTGTGCTTTAAAAAACATCGCACACAAATAGCCACCTTTATTGGCATTAATTCCGTTCTGTTATTTTATGACTAATAAAAAAAAAAGAAGTTTTATTCATGCTTGGTCTAATGTAATCCACAACAAGAAGGCCTACAAAAGGTATCATAGCCAACTCACCCCTGAATCTCATCTCATTTATGTTTCTGCCCGGAATTGTGCTGAGTCTGTTCTTCACTCTGCTAAAAATAATTTCGTTCGTACTAAATGTTCTGAGCGCTCCAACTCAAATTCTTCCCGCTCCTTCTGGCATCTTGCTAATAACCTTTCTAACTACTTTATCTCATCATCCCTCCTCTTTTGCCTTCTGATGCATCTGTAGCTTTTTCTTCTACTGATAATCAGATCTCTTCGCTCAGACCTTCTCCAATTTTTCCTTAGTCACTTCCGGTGCTGTCCCCCATCTGACCTCCCCATGGCTGACATTAAAAAATCTTCAACTGATGTATTTTCTACCATGACTAGCCTTAATACAACGAGGCATATGAGCCTGATGGAGTCCCTTCTGTTGTTCTCAAGAACTGTTCTTTTGTGCTTACACCCTGCTTAGGCCAACTCTTTCACCTTTGTCTGTCAACTTGCACCTTTCCTTCTTGCTGGAAGTTTGCGCTCATTCAACCTGTCCCAAAGAAGGCTGACCGTTGCCAGCCCTCTTAATATCGTTCAATTGCTTAAACATCCTGTATTTAAAAAAAAAATAATAATAATTTTTTAATTGACTCGAAAAATTTTAATGCACCTCTCCTATCACAATCTTCATTCTGATCGTTAGTATGGGTTTAACCAAGGACGCTCCACTGACGATCTTCTCGCCTACCTTTCAGACTCCTGGTCATCCTTCTTTCGGGACTTTCGCGAAAGCTTTGCCATTGCGCTTGACATCTCAATGGCTTTCGATCGAGAATGGCAAAAATCTCTGATTTCGAAAATGCTCTCTTTCGGTATCTATCCTTCAGTCTGTCTTCATCTCTAGCTCCCTTTTCTGGTTGTTCTATGGCCATTGTTCTAGATGACCTCCATTCCTCTCCCAGAGCTATCAATAGTAGCGTTCCTCTGGGTTCTGTCCTATCACCAACTCTCTTCTTTCTCTTTATCAATAGCCTTCTAAGCTTTAAATTTAACCCTAAATACTCTTACGCTGATTACTCCACCCTTCACCTTTCCATTCGCTTCCCGCAACGTCCATCTCAGCAGTTACTTTAACAAACATGGGATGAGGCTATAGCACACCTAATGTCTGACCTGGTTTATACCTCTGATTGGGGTAAAAGTAATCATGCTGTTTTTAATGCTTCAAAAATTCAGTTCTTACATCTTTCAATTTAAAATCTCCCGCAGGAGTATCCTCTAACTTTTAACAATATCCAACTCAACCTGCATCATCTTTAAACATACTTGGGGCCTCGTTCTCTCGGGATTTATCCCGGAAAAATCATATTACTTCACATGTAAAATCTGCTCCTAAGAGATATGGTGTGCTGAACCTACTCCGTGCCCTCTTTACCCATGCGCAGTTGTTGACTTCATACAACGGTTTTATTCGCCCCTATGTAGAATAAACTCTCATGTGTAGGGAGGCTTCCCAAACACACAGCTCTTTCTCAGCTTAGTGGAGTCAAAGGTTTTTCATTTCAGTAACTCTCCTCCTCTTACTGGCTCCTTTCAACCTCTGTCCCTTCGCTGCACTGTTGCATCTTTATCTCTCTTCTACCGCTGCTTCAATGGTCACTGTTCCTCTGAACTGACTGTTTGCATCCCTCCACCACTTCACTGGGCGCGTAGCACCCGTCTAATAAGAAACTCTCATCTCATTTCTGTCTAACTGTTTAATGCAAAAGTTAACCGTTACTCCCAGTCCTTCAAGTATACAACAGGTCAACTCTGGAACTCAGTTCTTCTATCTGTGTTTCCTACTGTCAATGACCTCCAGTCTTTCAAACGCAGTGTGTCCAGGCATCTCGAAATAAACGGGTCTAGAATCTGACTCTAATATTGTCGAAGGGAACAATCTCACGGGCTTCTGGCCTTTGGTTCCTTCTTCTATGCATTAAAAAAATACAAATCATGACTAATGTGGCCGCAGGCTCCTCCCTCTCTCTCTCTCTCTCTCTCTCTCTCTCTCTCTCGTGCACGCGCGCTCTGATGCCACGACAATTCTTGAAACACCTACTGCGTTTTCTCTATAATTTTTGTTGGAATTTTGCTCACTGTGCTCGCCACTGAATCACCCCACACTCCATTACACTCGAATTTATTCTTGAAACACCTATCTATTGCGTATACTTTATACTGGGAGTCACTCTTCCATTGGCTCAGCCTTTAGTCAATAAGTAAGTTGTTATAAATTGTAAAAAAAAAAAAAGAAAAAAATCGGTTAATTAGAATAGCTATGACGCTCGGATGTTCAATGTGCTGAGCCAGCAGTGGGCTGGTAGCTTAACGGCGTGGTGGTCGCCGTTAACCAGTGGAATATTGCTGCGTCGCGGCTGTCAGCCGCCACGGTGACATCACGCCTTACGACGCTGGGCGGCGGACGTGTATTGAAGGAAAGGTGAAAAAAAATAAATCAAAATGAATTCAGTTTTAAAAACTAATGCATGTGACGTTTTTTGGTGCATCCAGAGGTGTGTGCAAAAGTTGGCATGGATAACAACTGTGTGGGAGCAGTTGGAGGATCCCCTGTCTGGCGCGCGTGCTCTCTGATGCCATGACAAAAGTATGTAGTGTATAATATATATATATATATATATATATATATATATATATATATATATATATATATATGTATATATATATACAGTATATACAGTATATACAGTATATTATCATCATCATCATCATCATCACTATCAACATCATCATCAGCCATTGCAAGTCCACTGCTGAACAAATGCCTCTCCCAACCCTCTGCACTAATTCCTTGACTGAGCCAATCTCAGACATTTTGCCTGGAAACTACTCTATCTTATCTCTCTACCACCTATCTGGCCTTATTCTGCTACATTTACAATCTCTTGGAGTCCAATAAGTCAGCCTCTTGCTCCATCGGTTATTCCTTATACTTGCTATATGACCTGCCCACCTCATTTCTATTCCGTAATAACTTCTATAATGTCTTTGACTGTAGTCTGCTCTCTCAACCAAGTAGATTTTTTTTTTTTCTGTGCCTTAAAGATATTCCTAACACTGACCTTTTCATTGTTCTTTGATAACGGATTAATTGAGCTTCCATTGATTTCCTTAATTTCATAAGGCGTGGCCATAAAAAAAAATCGCCTCCATGTCGCCCTGTACCCCCCCATTTCACTGCGCTCCCCCGAGCTTACACCCCGTTTTCTCATATATATCTCCACTCCATCCGTCCATCTCAACCTTGGCCTCTCCTTCCCTCTTCCCCCAGGTTGCTAGTCTCTCGCTCTCTATCCTCACCACTTGGCCAAATCACCTCAGTGTACTTCTCCTAATGCTTTCTATCACATCCACATCCACACCACAACGCTCCTTCACTTCCTCATTTGTCAGTCTGTCTATCCATGTAACTCAGACACCCTCCCCTCAAACATCTCATTTCCACTGGTCTCACTCTTCACTTGTGTCCTTCTAACAAGGTCTAAGCTTCACTTAGATACAATAGAGCTGTTACAACAATATTGTCATGCAGAGACTTTTTAACTTCCATGCTCACTTCCCTTTTTCTTATCACTGCTTTCAGAGAACCAGCAACCTTTCTTCCTTGTCCTCCAAACTTCCATCCTTTCTCATCACTCTACTGAAGTACTTAAATGCTCTCACAATTTCATTTCATCATCATCCTACCTCACTGTACATTCAGTCACTTAACTTCTCTCGGAGATCATAACTTCACTTTTCCCTACATTCTCCTTTAGATTCCGTTTCTTACACTCTCTTCCAAGCTCATTCGCCACGCCTTGCAGTTCCCTTCGTCATTATTTAACAATACAGTATCATCGGCAATAATAATAGAGGAAATTTGCAATAGCTTCCCTCTCTCATTACGGCCGCTCCAACTTCCACTGCTCTACATTTATCTCATTTATAACCTCATCCATACACAGTACAGACTGAACAGCCATGGAGACATGACACATCCTTGTCTCAATCCAACATTAAAATAGAAAAATTCACTTAGTTCACTATCCACACGCACTGCAACCTTAGCACCCTCATGCACACTCTTCAAGACATTCAATATCTTCTCATTTGCTCCATATATTTTTAGTGTTTTCTACATTCCTTGTCTATCCACGTTGTCATATGTTTTCTCCAAATCCACGAAGGCCGCATTCAGCTTCTTTCCTTTCTATAGAGACTTTTCCACTAAAGACCTAAAGATGAATATCTGATCTATACAACCTCTTCCCTTCCTAAAACATCCCAGTTCTTCAACTGATACTTCTTTTATTTCCCTTACTCTGTCAATAGGTATCTTACCATATACTTTTCCTATTACACTAAGGAGACAAATGCCCCTGTGATTACCACACACTTCTTTTTCCCCTTTTCCTTTGTACAGGGGAACAGTTATACCCGGTACCTGATTTCCAATTCTCTAGGACTTTACGTTTCTCCCAGACCTATCTGCTCATCTTCCATATCGGTTGTTTTACTGAATCAACCCCATGCCTCACCATTTCACCACACACTCCATCAATAACTTTGGCTATCGCCGTTTTGGTTTTCTTCATTGCTTCCACTACTTCCATCCTACTGATCTCTTCCTCCTTTGTCACCACCTTACATGTGCCATCCAGTCTCCAGCCACTTACACCTGCATTACTTTTATTCCCTATGTATAACAGTTCCTTACAGTGTTCTCTCCATGTACATACGACACACACACACACACACACACACACACACACACACACACACACACACACATATATATATATATATATATATATATATATATATATATATATATATATAGCATATGACTCAGTAAAACAAATCCATATAGCTAATTACAGATTTCCTCGGTTGATTTTAAAAATCTGTAACACTTGACTTTAAAGTCTCTCTCTCTCTCTCTCTCTCTCTCTCTCTCTCTCTCTCTCTCTCTCTCTCGGCTTCCTTTCTCCTGAAACCACCACTCCTCATTAAGGGTGTTTCCATTGTTCTCTTCCCCCTTCCACTTCCAAATGCCGTAATTTTTACACATTTCAACTTCGGCAGTTCTGACAACCATCTCTGAACACACATCTTTTCTCATGCTTATTGCAAGCAGCACACAAATACTGCATTTAATCAACTCTTCATATCAGTATGCTTGTCAGTGCTTTTCTTGCACCGTCCTCCACTGTCTATAGCATTCGTTCTTCTAATAGTGGAATAGCGTGTTTCCTAAGTGAATACATTTGAGTATGATCCAACATTAGAAGTATAGTCAGTCATTGCCAAATATTGTCACGGACATGAGGGCAACATTTTTAGCATCTGACCTCACACGCTGTACCAGAGCAGTAACACTTTCAACTCTTCCTTAATACAAACTCTACCTTTGCTGGGGAGTTTAATGCTAAAAGCACTGACTGGAACAACCACATTTAAAACAACCGCCAAGGCCACGAAACTGATCTATAACTCAACAACGTGTTCTGTACACCCACCAAAATAATTATCGGCACTCCTTGCTTCGTTAATCCTTGCAGCTATGACTGGCACAGAAGCCATGAATATGCAGTACGGGTTGGTACACTTGATCCTCCCTCCTTCAATCTTTACGCCCCTCACTACCCCCCATCTCTCTCTCTCTCTCTCTCTCTCTCTCTCTCTCTCTCTCTCTCTCTCTCTCTCTCTCTCTCCAGATATAGTATAACTCGCAATGCTTCATGTTGTGTGTACCAAATAATTCATAATAATGGACATGATGCTCGAAGGAAGGCTCAAAACAGCAAAGCATTATGCAATAAATAATATAGAAATCAAAGTGCTATTGGTCTACTTGGTACCCAGTGTTTCCGATGTTACCATCATAAGATTTTCTTACAAGCTGTGATACAATGACAACCACCATTGGCGTTTTAAGAATGGGATGATGGCAATTTATATAGGCCTAACTGTCCAGTATATACAACACCTCGTGAACATCCTATGTAAATATTATACTAGTACTACTTAGTATAAACCTCATCAATGTCCCATGAGTGTTATAGTGCATGGATTGTAAAATTCAGAATGGTATATCACCAGTCTGTGAAGATGATGGTAACACCAAGGAAGGGGGGATTGGCAGGCATATTTGTTTATATGGGGATTGGCTTTTACCTCAGACAGTTCTCGATTTGTATAAAATGTGAGGAATGTGTTGTCTACGAAAATGCTGCAGCTTCGACAATTCGCCAGTTACACACTACGGAGTACTCACATCTAGGGTTCATATTCAAAGTGGCTTCGGGTTCTTTTGTAACACTGTTTAGATAGCAATTTATGGACAGCGAGTATGGATGTGGTATATGTACAGGGATAGGTAAGAATGAAAGGGCAAAAGAGGGTGTATGTATTGTTGTGTGCAAGAGATGGAAGGGGAATATAAGAAAGCATGACTTAGCTGGTTCAAGAATTGTGTGGGTTATGCTGAAAGTTGGAATACAAACGTGGGGGATTGTGTGTGTGTGTGTGTGTGTGTGTGTGTGTGTGTGTGTGTGTGTGTGTGTGTGTGTGTGTGTGTATGCGCCAACGCAAAATCGAGCAAGACGGGTGAAAGAAGAGTTCTGGGCAAATGTGGACTCGTATATGGAAAAGTTTCAGAGGAATGAGACAGTGTTTTTGACTGGAGATAGGAATGGAAAAGTAGGGAATGTGGAGGTGGATGGAGTAGTTGGTCAGTGGGGTGTGCCTGCAGAGGTGGATGAGAATGGCAGTGCTCTAATGGACAGTTGTGCGGGTAGGGTTTTGGTGATAGCTAGTACTCTCTTCAGACACAAAGTGATCCACAGGTATACGTGGCGAGTGTTGAGAAGGGTGGGTGGTGAACTGAATGAACGGAAGGCAATGATTGATTATATGTGTGTCGATGACAGAATAAGAACGTGTGTAATGGATGCAAGAGTATACAGAGGTTGGAGGAGTGGACTTTCTGACCACCACTTGGTGGTGGTGAGAGTCAAGGTTCAAGTGCAAGGAAGGAACAGAAAGAGAGAAGGACAGGAAGAAGTAGTCCATACAAGAAGGGTAGAAAGGTTACAACAGGATGGAAAAAACGTAGAATATAAGAGTGAAGTTTAGGAGCGATTGGATAAATATGACTTGGAGCAGATGGGGGAGGTGGAAGGTGTATGCAAGATGTTCAAAGAAGAAATCTGTGCGGCATGTGAAGTGATGTGTGGGGTGAGGAGAAGACGAAAGAGGGTGCAGGGAACAGCATGGTGGAATGAAGAGATGAGAAAGCCTGTGGCACAAAAGAAAGCATATAGTCAGTGGATGAGAAACAGGGGCGTGGAAGAAGTTGAGAGGCGGAAGAGAGAGTTATATGTAAAGAGGAAAAGAGAGGTGAAAAGGCTAGTAAGTGAGAGTAAGAAGAGAGTGGACGAGGAACTTCGAAGGAATTTGAGTGTAAAGTGGAGGGAATGTAAGATAATGTTTTGGAAAGAGGTAAAGCGAGTTAGACAGGGTGCCAAAAAAGTTAGCTGGGGAACGAAAGATGAGAATGGTAGATTACTAGTGGAGAAGGGAGAAAAAGTGAGCAGATGGAGAGAAGATTTTCAGGAATTGTTGAACATAGAGAATGAAAGCACTGCGAGTGTAAGTGGCTGGGGAATGGTTGGGAGACGGACGGATGTGAGAAGAGAGGAAGAAATCAGTAGGATGGAAGTTGTGGAAGCAATGAAGAATGTTAAAATGGGGAAAACCCCAGGAAGTTATGTAGTGTGTGGTGAAATGCTGAAGCATGGGAAAGAGACAGGAGTAGAATGGATGTAGAAGATGTGCAGATTGGCCAGGGAGGAATGTAGAGTCCCAGAGGATTGGAAGTCAGATATAATTATTCCCCTCTACAAAGGAAAAGAGGAAAAAGAAGTATGTGATAATCATAGGGACATTTCTCTTCTTAGTATAACAGGAAAAGTATGTGGTAGGATTCTTAATGACAGAGTTAGGGAAATAACAGAGGAATTAGTTGGAGAGAAACAGGGAGGTTTTATGAGGGAAGAGGTTGTGTAGGTCAGATACTCATTCTTAGATCTTTAGTGGAAAAGTTTCTACAGAAGGGAAAGGAGTTGAATGCGGCCATCATGGATATTGAGAAAGCATATTACAGGGTGAATAGACAAGGATTGTAGAAAGTAGTAAGAATATATGGAGTAGATGGGAAGTTGTTGAATGCCGTGAAGAGTATGTATGAGGGTGCTACGGCTACAGTGCGTGTGGATAGTGAACTGAGTGAATTTTTCTATTTGAAGGTTGGATTGAAACAGGCATGTGTTATGTCTCCATGGTTGTTCAGTCTCTATATGGATGGGGTTATAAAAGAGATACAAGGTAGGGCAGTGGATGTTGGAGAGGCCCTAATGAGAAAGGGCAGTGTTTGGAATCTCCCTGTACAGTTCTTTTCAGATTATACTGTGTTGTTATGTGAAGGCGAAGGGCAGCTGCAAGGCTTGGTGGATGAGTTTGGGAGAGTGTGTAAGAAACAGTATCTAAAGGTGAATGTAGAGAAGAGTAAAGTTATGGTGTTTGAGAGAAGTGAAGTCAGAGAATGTATAGTGAGGTTGGATGAGGAGGAAATGGAAAATGTGAGTGCTTTTAAGTACTTTAGGTAGTATGATGAGTAATGATGGAGGCTTAGAGGGTGAAGTGCTTGAAAGGGTACAAGGAAGAAAGGTTGCTGGTTCCTTGAAAGCAGTGATAAGAAACAGAGAAATGAGCATGGAAGTGAAAAAGTTAATAAATGAGAGTATTGTGATATCAACTCTAACGGATGGAAGTGAAGCTTGGACCTTGTTGGAGGGATAGAAGTCAAGAGTGAGTGCAGCTGAAATGAGTTATTTGAGAGGAGCATGTGGCGTCACATGGAGAGGCAGACTGACAAATGAGGAAGTGAAGGAGCGTTGTGGTGTGGATGTGGATGTAGTAGGAAGTGTTAGGAGAAACACATTGAGGCGGTTTGGCCATGTGGAGAGGATGGAGATTGAGAGACTGACGAAGAGAGTGATGTGAGTGAGGTGGAAGGGGGAAGAGGAAGGGGGAGGCCAAGGATGAGATGGAGGGATGGAGTGGAGAGGTATATGAGAGAGAGGGGTGTGAGCTAGGAGCCCGGCAGTGAAATGGCGGGGGACAGGGCGACATGGAGGCGATTTGTTTGTGGCCACTTCTTACAGGATTATGGCTTCTGGCAATCTGTCTCTTTATTTATCTATCTGTCCATCTATCTATCTATCTATCTATCTATATAAAGACCAAGTGTGCTAGGAGCTGAAAACATAGTTAAAAATAACAGATTTGTCAGATGAGAACTAAGGAACACAAGAACTCTCTCTCTGTATTTATCTATCAGTCTATCTTTCTATATGTATGTATGTATACACACATATAAAAGATATCAGATACGGGAACAATGGTATCCTTTGGTGTGTCATTGTATGGAGGGTTGATTCTGTGTGGTGTGGTGGATGAGGGTGGTTTGTTGTGTTGTATTGTGTGGTGTGATATGGCGTCACTGAAGTCCCTCAAGCTTGTTTCAGTGAAGCATGTTGCGTCAGAAAACAGTTAGAAAGAGGCAGGTGGATATTCTGCTCCTAGAGATGCTTCAACATCTAAAAATTTTTGACTGCATGTTTGGAGAGAGAAGTACTTAATGTAAATAAATGTATTGGTGCAGACCGGCCGGGACGTGGTGCCCAAGAATATTTCTCCAGTAGAATAAAATAAAGTGGGAAAGTGTGGGGAAAAATGGAGAAACAAAAAGTGGTTGTCAGGTACACTCAGATGGGATGAAAACTAATGATAAGATGGTATAAAATGTTATAGGAAAATTTCCAAAAATCTGAATAACTGAAACTAGACCGTTCCCCCTTCCCCAGAAGAAAAAAAAAAATAGTAATCACTCTATTGTGTTTCGGTATTTATGAAAATGAGCAAATTCCTCAGACAGATGAATGTTCTTCGTTGGTACCTCAGGCTACTTAACATTCTTTAGTGTGCCATTTAAGGTATTTTTTAGAGTACTAATAAATACCAAGAAAAATACTTGCATTATCATCATTGTGTGGCCCATTAATCACAACACTTCTTCCCTTTTTGTAAACGATAAATGCGTCAAATGGTATTCTTTTTAACTTCGTGTAGGCTACCTACTGGATGGAAAATGTGTATAGCTGTAACAACCTTGTACTACGGCGGCTATATCGTTGCACCAGAGAGTTATTCAAAGTCTAATAATATAAACCGTGCATACCTCGGTCATAAATCACTTCAGTCCTGTCTGTCATGCCTCTGACAGTCATCTGTTTGTCATACCTCTGACAGCCATCGGTACATAAAAAAATATTTGCCTGTCATCTAAAAAGTGTTGGTAAATGGTCAAACCGTTAATTAACTGAGCACCATTTGAAAATATTTCATTTTAATTGTGTATATGTTATACAATTTGATGACGCTTAATTGGACATATTTTTTACTGCGATAATTGCACTGAACGTTGCTATTACATAAATTTAACAACAACAGCTCACGAAATTGCGTCAGAATATTCGTGTGTCGGCGAAAGACACTGCGTGAAATATCTGTGGACTGGAAAATGGTGCGTCTTCAACAGGTCTGATCCACATATTTTGAATTTTACTCCCTTTAACTGTTAATATAGGAATTATTGAAATAAACGTAAAGTACGTGTATTTGTAATTAATATACGTTTATTCAACAAGGGCGATAGTGAATTTGACACTTGTTGGGACAATCATTCTCTTGATATCAAGTGGTACAATGTTCATTTTATTTCTGGTGATCTGACCAATCACAATTGCTCTTACAGAGATAACATGCCAATATTGAAAATCTTTCTACGAATTCTCTCAGGCATGACAGATAAGAGTGAATAAATAGACTTATGTCCGCAATATGCATGAGAAAATATACAATAAAAGATGGTTGAGAAATTTTTTAAAAGCAAGATCGCCAACATTACCAAGAGAATGCAGTATGATCTCCACACAGCTACAGTACATTGGCATACTACTGTGCAAATATTTATAACTATTAATGATTTTAAATGAACACAGAATCCAAATATATGTATGTTTATATGGTAAGGCTCATGACCTAAGATTTCCCTTTGATATGCCAAAATAATAAATGAATAATTAAACAAATAAATAAATAAATTTGTGTCTGAGCTATCTGACCAAGGGAAATTCTGCTATCTTTGAAACGAATGGGTGGAGAAATAACGTTTATATATTTTTTTCAATGGAAGGAAGAAGGAACCAAAGGCCAGGGGCCTGCAAACTGCTTCCTCCAAGAAAAAGCAAAGACAAGATAACAGAGAGCGAAATTCAAGATCCATTCATTTCGAGATGCCTGGACACACTGTGCTTGAAAGACTGAAGATCGTAGGCAGTAGGAAAAAACAAAGAGAGACAATTCCAGAGCTGACCTGTTGCATACATGAAGGACTGGGAGTAGCGGTTAACTCTTGCATTAGAGTGTTGGACAGAGAACGGTTGATAGTTTGTTGCTAGACGGGTGCTACTCGCCCGCCGTAGTGGTGAAGGGATGCAAGCATACAGTCTAGAGGAATAGCGATAGAGAAGAGATAAAGATGCAACAGTTCAACGAAGAGACAGAGGCTGAAGGGAGCCGGTAAGAGGAGGAGAGTTACTGAGATGAGAAGCACCATGTTTTAAAAATGCATGGAAGATGAAAGAGACAGAGGGAAAACAATAGGAATCTGCACTACGGTGTGGAAACCTAACAAGTTTCTAGACTGGTGCCTGGTGGTCTAGTGCTTGGAATGCCCCAGCCAGAGTGACAGGCCTACCAACGTGTATGGGTCCAATCCTCAGGAGCTAATTTTGCTTCTGTCGATCATATAAAGCCACCCAAAGAAATTGACTGATAATCTACACTTAAATGTATGGACTGCAGTAGTCTAACCTCGGGCACCTAGACCTCCAAGAAATACAGATGAAATTGGCTCCTTCTGTAGAAAAGTCGGGAACAGCGACTGAAGAGATATGATTAATATTAATGTCCTTTTAGTGATGAACACAGTGGTTTTGAGAGTGGCAGATGATGAGTGGATCAAATATCTACACTGAAGTAGGCTAGTTGGTGTGAAGAGCATGGGTGAAGGATTACAGTATACAGTATTCATGGCACGAAAGATGACAAAGAATATGACAGGGTGAACATAATGGAAGGAGTTAATGTATGTGGCATAGACTGATAGCTGATAAAAACTTGAGTGTCTTTTTATGATGGTTGGGGAACCTATGCACCGATATATCGAGGTCATAATAGCTGCTCCTGTATTCTTATATCCATCTACCTGTTGCCAGACGCCTCAATCCCGTAAGGGGTGGCCACAAACAATTAGACTCCATGTCGTCCTGTCCCCCGCCATTTCGCTGCCCTCTCCCAGCTCACACACCTCTCTCTCATATACCTCTCCACTCCATCCTTCCATCTCATCCTCGGCCTCCCCCTCCCTCTCCCCCCTTCACTTCACTTACATACACTCCTCGTTACTCTTTCGCCCTCCATCTTCTCCACATGACCAAACCATCTCAGTGTATATCTCCTAACGCTTTCTATCGACATCTACAACACAACGCTCCTTCACTGTATTCTTATTAGAGTGAAAAGATTGATCAGCGGGAGAGGAGAGAGAAGGTTTAAAGAGGAAGATGGTTTAATATTAAGCCTATCCACCGCACGAGAGTTATTTCCTACGTCCCAGTCCTCTTCTGGAACACGTATATGTATCCGCAGGAGGCGGTTATAGTAGCCGCAGCGAGAAATGAACGCTGTGGTGGGGCAGCCGGGATGACCGGGGATTCCCCCACTGTAGCCATATCCACATGTCACCAACCATCGGCCACCGCTGCAGCCCCGCTCCATGATCCTTACCCTGTGTCTCTGGCTTTCTCTTTCTCTCTCGGTTTCTATATAAACTGGCGTATTTCCGAAACTAATTATGAAATTATTCTGACTTTTGTTCCACACCACCACTGAGGTAAAAATCAAGGAGAGTTTTCTGTATAAAGGTTTCCCCCCCCTCCTAAATGTGGCATATGAGCGGGGGAGTGCGGCCTTGCCGATACCTCCGCCTGACCTATAATTATACACTCGCCAGAACTGACCTGCCCTCAGACAAGGGGGGGGAAACCTTTATACAGAAAACTCTCCTTGATTTTTACCTCAGTGGTGGTGTGGAACAAAAGCCATAATAATTTCATAATTAGTTTTGGAAATACACCAGTTTATATAGAAACCGAGAGAGAAAGAGAAAGCCAGAGACACAGGGTAAGGATCATGGAGCGGGGCTGCAGCGGTGGCCGATGGTCGGTGACATCCTACCTCTATGGTCGGTGACATGTGGATATGGCTACAGTGGGGGAATCCCCGGTCATCCCGGCTGCCCCACCACAGCGTTCATTTCTCGCTGCGGCTACTATAGAGGAAACGATTGGAGTCGCGAACAGAGCTATGGAGGGAGGGGGAGAGGGATGGGAGGAGTGGGAAGTTGAAGACAAGAGTAGGGGGATGGGATGGAGTAGCGACTGGTGAGGAGGGGAAAAGGTTGGAGAGGGTGATGGCAGAGGGACTGTGAAAGGAGGGTGAGGGGGATGACAGAGGAATGGAGGATTCTTGGGGAAAGGGATGGGATGGAGGGTAAAATTATGAGAGGGGATGAGGGGACTAGAATGGAGAATAGGGCGGCAGGGGTGAAGTGGAGGCAGGGGGAGGGGCATGGCAGGGGGAGGAAGAAGATAGCAAGAGGGGGGTGGCAGGGAGAGGAGGAAGGGATGGGGAGATGGAAAGGGCGAGGAGTGGCAGGGGTAGGGGTTTGACAGGGGAGTGGGGAAGGCTAGGGAAAGGGGTTGGAAGGGAGGTGGGTGAGAGGTAAAGGGTTAATGCAGCTAATGAGAGGGTATTGGTGAAGGAATGGGAGGGGTGGTGATGACGTTGTGTAGGTGCGTCATCAGCTTTACACCAAGAGGATTATGTCGATCTATAATTGGGCTGTAATGACTAACGTATATATTAAGTGTTATGGTACGGCTTAATTACAACTCAGACTCACATGACTCACTATTATTTAAAAAAAATAAAAAAGTCCACTATACGTTAGTGGGTACAAGAGTTGTCCTGACCATAAGAGGGTAAGTGGTTGCAGTCAACACACTTGCTCTCCCTTTACTTATATACAATTAGCTATATATAAACTTTTATTATTACCCGAAATTAATATAAGTTTTCCCACCCAGGAGAAAGTTAATAGTGGTAATACTAGCCTCTTTGATCTCCTATGACTCCCTTTCAGCTAAATAAAACCATCTGGGGCTGGCAGAAATCAAAGGCTGGAGATGCTCCTCTTAATCAAGGGTCAACTGTAAAACATTTTAATTATTTACTTATCCATCTATCTATCTATCTATATATATATATATTTGTTATCACGTGTTTAGTATGCGGATCATCTTGTCTTTTTCTCAGCAGGTGTCTGAAGAATAAAAACATTTGTCTTAAGCTGTTGATGGTGTCGCTGTTTCCTTTGTTAGCAGCAGAATCCCTCCCATGTTCTTGTCAGCTGGAGTAATCTGCCTGAGTTCATATCAGATTATTGCCTTAGGAGTCATATAGTAAAAAGACAATGCTTATTTTACTATAACTTGACCCAGATATTCGTCCTCTAATTTCACGTAGAGCGTTGGCAGAAAAAGACGGACAGTGGCTCGACATCCTGTACATTGCATTTTTCTGTAACTAACTCCATATTCTGGTGTTAATCTCATTTTGCATTTCAGCATTGAAAGTGGTTAGAGGGTAATTTTAGGCCAAATGAGAGCAGAAAACGTGCCACTGGCTGTCTCAACGTCGGGATAACTCAGTTGAATGTGAGTCATGGGAAACTGCCAGTGCTTATACTCTCACCTTAGATTCTCTCTCTCTCTCTCTCTCTCTCTCTCTCTGTCTGTACACCCCTAGTATTCTGTTCTTGCTAAAAGCCAATTATTATTAATGTCGCAACAGAGTGAGTATACGTGCAGGATCTTACGGCTCTAATGAAGTAACACAAAAAAGAAGCAAGTGGGAAAGGATGTGAAAAACAAAGTGATGCATGGATGGCAGGCTAAAATTATCACTTAGTAAAGAATTTCCGTAAAGTTTTCTGATAACCTGCAGAAAAGTGAAACCATTTTAGACACCCATTACTTCAGGGAAATATTTGGTTTAGGTTTGCCAGTGTTTTATGACATTTCCTGACTGTACTATGAAGAGATTAAGCAAGTTATAGATGATTTAGGTGCGGAGGGGTGAATGGCTAGGCTCTGGCACCCCTTTTTAACATGAAAGCCGTTGGACTGACTGTCAGATAGGTGGATGTGATGCCACGTGTGGAATAAGTTTTGGCCTGTCAGTTGGATGCAGGATTCCTGGGGTTTAGATGGTGAATGTATGAATGTGTGGCCTATTCAGTTGGGCAGACTTTGATTAATCTCCAGTTCTATCAAGTTCTGTTTACCTCTCTGGACTAGACCTCACCCAACTCTGAAGGGAGAGAGGAGGTCTGGATAGAAGTGAATTATGCAATGAAGACACTGATACATAGTAGGAAACGTAATACAGACTCGGAATAGGATCGCATGGTGTGTATTATTGAGTGTATTGCCACTGCAGTCAGAGGACGTATTATTCATATAAGTCTTATCACTGCGATACCAAGTGGCAAGTGTTCTTAGCTACAAAGTGGCCGGCCCGATAGCCTCAGTACTAACAAGGCATATGGGTCTGATGGGGTCCCTCCTGTTGTTCTCAAGAACTGTGCTTCTGCGCTTACACCCTGCCTAGGCAAACTCTTTCGCCTTTGTCTCTCAACTTGTACCTTTCCTTCTTGCTGGAAGTTTGCTCTCATTCAGCCAGTCCCAAAGAAGGGTGACCACTCCCAACCCTCCAACTATCGTCCAATTGCTTTAACATCCTGTATTTCAAAAGTTTTCGAGTCAATTCTCAATAGAAAAATTTTAAGGCATCTTTCCTATCACACCCTTCTTTCCGATCGTCAGTACGGGTTCCGTCAGGGACGCTCCACTGGCGATCTTCTCACCTACCTTTTAGACTCCTGGTCATCCTCCTTTCGGGACTTTGGCGAAAGCTTTGCCATTGCACTTGACATCTCAAAGGCTTTCGATCGAGTTTGGCAAAAATCTTTAATTTCCAAACTGCCCTCCTACGGTTTCTATCCTTCTATCTGTGCCTTCATCGCTAGCTTCCTTTCTGGTCGTTCTATAGCCGCTGTTGTAGACGGCCATCGTTCTTCTCCTAGATCTATCAACAGTGGTGTTCCTCAGGGTTCTGTCCTATCACCAACTCTCTTCCTTTTATTCATCAATGATCTTCTAAGCTGTACATCTAACCCTATCCACTCATACGCTGATGACTCCACCCTTCACCTTTCCATTCGGTTCCCGCAACGCCCATCTCAACAGTTACTTCAACAAACAAGGGATGAGGCTATGGCACACCTAATGTCTGACTTGGCTCGTATCTCTGACTGGGGTAAAAATTATATGGTTGTTTTTAATGCATCTAAGACTCAGTTCTTACACCTATCAACCCGACAGAATCTTCCACAGGTATACCCACTAATGTTTAATAATATTCAGCTTAATCCTGCATCATCCTTGAACATGCTTGGGGTTTCATTTTACTCGGGACTTATCTTGGAAAGATCATATTTCATCTCTTGTAAGATCTGCTTCCAAGAGATTGGGTGTGCTAAGCTGACTCCGCTCTTTCTTTACCCCTGCACAATTGTTGACTCTATACAGGGGTTTTATCCGCCCCTGTGTGGAGTACAACTCTCATGTGTGGGGAGGCTCCCCACATACAGCTCTTCTCAATAGGGTGGAGTCAAAGGCTTTTCGTCTCATTAACTCTCCTCCTCTTACTGACTCCCTTCAACCTCTGTCTCTTCGCCGCACTGTTGCATCTTTATCTCTTTTCTATCGCTACTTTAATGGTCACTGCTCCTCTGAACTGTCTGCTTGCATTCCTCCACCTCTACGACGGGCGCGTAGCACCCGTCTGGCAGCAAACTCTCATCCCTTTTCTGTCCAACTCTCTAATGCAAGAGTTAACCGTTACTCCCAGTCTTTTATTTATGCAACAGGTCAACTCTGGAACTGTCTCCCTCTGTCTGTATTTCCTGCTGCCTATGATCTCCAGTCTTTCAAACGCAGTGTGTCCAGGCATCTCAAAATGATCGGATCTTGAATTTGGCTCTCTATTGTATTTTGTTTTTCTCTTGGAGGGAACTGTTACTGCGGGCTCATGGCCTTTGGTTCCTTCTTCCTCGCATTAAAAAAAAAAAAAAAAAAAAAAAGAACTCGAATCTTCGTGCCAGCAGCTGGGACCGCGCAACTCAAGTGTCCATCCATCTCTTGTGGGTGGGTTGGTAAATGAGCACCCAGGTTAACGTTTTGAGGAGGTGACTCTGGTATTCTGGATGATGCAGTGGCTTTGTATGCCTGCAGAGTGGGTAAATAACCCACCACACAGTCAAAGGTCCAAGTTATGGAGATGAGCACTGCATCTAAACGCCCCAAGGCGTCTGTCCCCAGAGAGTTTTTATTCAGTTCAGGAAGGACCTAAATGAATGAAGGCTTTGCTGAAGTTATTACTAAACTTAGTCTCGTCTAAGCTGAATCAACCCTGCGTTAGCCGAGCGGGGTCCCTGTGGACCCCAGCATGTTTTTAAAATGATGTCATTAAGCCATTGTTTATTTTTCCGACTTGGGTGTCCTTGTCTTTTACTGTAGATGGCTATTGTATATGCTCATAGTTTAGGGGCAAAAAAAAACTTGCAACATTTAGGAGTCACGGTAAAAAATGTTTGTGGGTCTGCTGGGACCCCATCTCACCTTCCGTGTGACTATTTGTTTGTTTGTGTGTTTGTATGTTTTTTTCAGATTTTTGATATCTAAAGACAATGTCAATACCAAAATCAATATTTTATGGCAGAATTTGTTGGCAGATAATGGCCAACCCAATTTTTTTTTTTTTTTTTTTTTAAAGACATTGATTCAGGCAGTGAATTCATCTGACGCTGATAAATACGAAGTGGCTGAACAATCTGATATTAGCATTCTGCTGTATTATCAGTATTAACATTGTAGAAATCACTAGTCTTTGTATTTGTGTGAAAGGTACTATAATTTAATTGTTTTCCTATGATGAAAAGTAATTTTTTTTATATATATGTTACACTGGAAGCAAAGAATACTGTACCTACTTTTAACATGGTAGGAATAGTTTTATTTTATGATTATGTATCATACTTTGTACCAGAGCTTGTCATTATGTAACAATGTAATAATGTTCAGTGAATCCATACCGAAACTTTCATAAATTTCTGATAAATGTAAATAATTTTCTTAGAATACAAGAAAAAAGGAGGGGGGGAGGGATGCTGGTGGGCTGGCTCCACGTGCCGTGTCCTGGGCAACATATGCACAAACTTTAAATGGTGTAGCCTATGCCTATGGCAGAAATTCGCCAAAAAATTTGGGGGTCCAGTGGGACCCCGTCAGCCTCGCGTGTAAATTGGAAAGGTTCAGCCCACGAAGGGTTAAAAGTTATTAAAGTTCGAATGAGATAAAGTTCACGTCTCCCGGCTGAATGGGTTACCATACAGATGTGCGGAATTAGTCCGGCAGGCATATGTAAATTTTAGAGTAAGAGGAAGAGTTGACTAATGTATACGGGAGTGATGAAAGAATCTGACAATACTGAGACATGAAAGCTACGATACTTCTACAGATACTTTCGAAGCAACAGATTCAGATGTGCCATTTTAGTGTGGATGGATTCACCAGGGAATCAGAAAGGGATAATAGCAAATACTTGAACTGTGAGTGACTGGACGTTTAGCTCATTTCATTGAACATTTTCTTGTCTTGTAGATTTACTTTTCAATTTCTGGATCCTGCTCAGTCTAGGCCCACAATTTGCAATGAGGAAAGAGCCTTTTTCTGGTGGTGATGATGATGATGATGATGTTGATGATGATGTACTGATAATATTTTCATTTTATTAATGGTGACGATAAAAAGAAAAAATATCATAAATATGAAACGATTACACATCCCCTGGAAATAATACTGTAGAAATCAGAACGAAATACATACTTAATGGACTCTACAACACAAAACTTACATGATAATAATACTTGGTATCATTGTACTGTGAATTGTTCGGATGTAAACCTTGTACCCAGATGCTGAAAGTGAAGATTGCCCAAGTTGGAAAGATTCTCTTTTACGTTTACAACACAAACAGTTTCTCTATGTGGGAGTAATTCCTGCACACTTGAGGAAATGTTTCTCCAGAGAGAGAGAGAGAGAGAGAGAGAGAGAGAGAGAGAGAGAGAGAGAGCGATGGAATTAATACATAAACCGAATAACTGAACTGACTTAATAATGAAATTGATTATTGACAATATTAGTACTAAAAAGGTGAAGATGATTACATTCTTTTCATCTGACATTTTATGTATTTTTATTAATCTTCTGCCGTTCATGTCTGACTATTTATACCAGCTAATGCCAAACGATATTTTCGCTGAAATAAAACCATACAGTCTCATACAGAAGGAATTGATATTATTTCCCATCATATTTTTCTAACAATTCCAGTATTTTATTCCACATACCCCTATACGATGCTTTTTTTTCAGCTAAGAGTAAGTTATAGGAACCTGAGTGATAACACTGGTGCCACTGAGCTAACCATGGTCGAGACAACGATACTGTTGTATTGCAAGTAATGCCAAACAATATATATTTTATTCATAGGGAAAGCAAAATCTTGAGTGAAAATACTGGCAGCATTAATATACTCATGATCTGGCATGCTATAAAGATTAGAGATTTTTTTTTTTTTCTGTATTGCATTCATTCAGCACAGGTGGTCTTCTTCATACAGGTGGTGCTGTAAATTAGGGCAACTTTCAAATCTGCTATATAGGTAACATTGATTTTAGAGAGGAAAGCCTTCGCGTGGTGACACCGATATGAGCCGAAGGCTACCCTGTCTGTGCCTACAAAAGGCCCTAGAGCTCCCTCCCTATCTCCCAAAAGGAGCATGGCGGACTGCAGGATATTTTCACCCAGCACTGTGACCTTGTCCTTTGACCTACTTTTCTTAAACACAACTGGTCAGCCTCTTGGCTCTTCTGCTTTTCCCATAAATTAGGCAAAATCAGAAAAAAAATCTCAGTTTCTCTCTCTCTCTCTCACACACACACACACACACACACACACACACACACACACACACACACACACACACACACACACACACACACACACACACACACACACACACAAAACATAAACATAAATGTACACACACGTCGATCAAAAAATAAAATCAACTCTTGCTTTGCAATCGTGGGTGTGATTAGTTAGGGTAAGTTACAATAGGGATCTCACATTAACATAATTTTACAGAGACCATACTGAGTTAGTAAAAGAAAGACACCCACCCACTCACACGTACACTCCCCCCACCCCCCACACCCACAGCAACCAACCAATCCATCCCTCCCCCACACACACACAAACACAAGCTCATACACCTTTTTAGCGGTGCTGTGTTAATTTTACCTTGTTATACACGACAGGACATTTATAGCTAAAGCTACCAGCCTGATCGTAGGAGTACTGGCATTATTTATGAGTGGTACAGTATATAATTATCTCGAAATGAACGGATCTTGAATTTGACTCTCTTGTTTTGTTTTTTCTTGAAGGGAACAATTTGCGGGCTCCAGGCCTTTGGTTCCTTCTTCCTTGCACAAAAACAATATTTTGGTATAAAAGTTTGCCTACTCTATTACCGTGTCTACATCTTAGTTAAAATATATTCAGCGCTTTTTCTCATGGCGCATCATATTGGAAATACTCATCCATGAAAAAAAAAAATTATCAGGCCTCCCTAACTTCGAGAAGATTAGCCAACCAAGGAAAGTGAAAAGTGCAATACCATGAGAATTTGTGTGTAGGACTCTCCAAGGCCTCGAAAAAGTATCTTTCTCCCGGAAGTAGATTCTTTATCAGTGAGTGCTTGAACTGAATGTTATTTTAAAGGGAATATTTGTGGCTGTAGAATGTATTTTATTTTCTACATAAACTTACGCCACTATGATGTACTAAGAAAAATATTTACCACACACTTGATGATGAAGTTACTGATGGGTGTTTTTACAATATCAAGTAGTGTTTCAAAAAAAAAAAAAAGGGGGGGGGTATTTTAGTGATATTTCATTGTGTCTTTTTGTCTACCAACCACTCATTTTTTTTTTTCCAAAGAAGTGTAGGGAAACTGGGCTAGGCTACACATTGCTGACATTTCAGGAAAGTGACCAGCTTCTCACGCCCCTGAGTGGCATGATGTGAGCAAAAAACCCCAACGAAGCTTTTTGTATACTATAGACCCAAATCAGTCTGAACCCCCTTATCAACCAGATATCATCGGGTTATATAGTTTATATTAGAGATAACGGCTCCCTGGGTTACAGGAAACCAATCAGTGTAAAGTCACCGCAAGATAATAGTACACATACTGACAACTCATTTTTTTTATTTTTTTTTATTGAGGTGAGGATGCACTTGACAGGTTGGTGATGCTTGGCTGACTGCAACATGTCCGATTAACATTTACTAACTCAGTTTCCTCGTCAAATATGTGTTGTCCATTAATAATGCTAACGAGTAGAGAGATTATGAAGTAATGTTGCATTCAGCCAGTCATCACTAACCTGTCCAGTGCATCTTCGCCTCAAAAAAACAAACAAAAACAAACAAAAAAACAACATGAGTTGTAGATGGTTGGCTCTTCCACAAAAGAGTTGTTATTTTTACAAATTCACAATGATGAAATTAGTAACTGCCCTAGAGATTACGTCTCTCTCTCTCTCTCTCTCCACTATTTCCGTTTTCCATTCCATTCCTATTTCACGGTCACTTGACGAGACTTAGTACACTTAAGATTAAATTGCTAAACTAAAGGGAGAGCGAGCGAGCTCTTTCTTTAGTGTGTGTGTGTGTGTGTGTGTGTGTGTGTGTGTGTGTGTGTGTGTGTGTGTGTGTCCATACACACACACACGGCCATTTACTTTCACGTTGTGTTAAGAAATTTTTGACTCATCCATGTGATATCCTTTATTTGATTCCTGTTCCATTCATCCATCATCCAATCCTATGCCGCCCCATGAGGAGCGCAGGAGGCCTGGGCTAGGCTAGTTGGTCCTGACATTTAAGATGAGAGTGAACAGCCTCACTCATCCCTGAGTGGCATTACATGAGCAATAAACCCCAACCATCCCTTGGATGGAAACCTTCACCGGCTCAGTCCGATTGGAGCGTCTTTTTTACTCACTAAATCACCAGGCGCCACAATTTGGTTATATGGTTTCCACCCAGCGTAGTAAATGGTTTCCTGTTGTACAGGAAACTCAGTGTTGAGTCACCCATTGGCAGAAGGAAGGGGAAAAAGTGAAGGAAAAAAAAGCCAGAAGAGGGAGTATAAAGTCGCCCGTAGGAAGAAGGAGGAGGAAAGATTGAAGGAAAGAAAGACAGAAGAGGAAGGAAGGAAGAGAGAAAAGGGCAGACACCTAAAGCAGCACTACATCGAGTGAGCAGATGGTGAGCGCCCCCATCTAGCACAAAAACATTCATTCCTGTTATTTCCAGATAATTTTATCTGTTAAGATCATCTTCAGGGAGGACAAGGAAAGGAGGAAATAGTAGCTTCCCTTATGTCTTGTTCTTCCTGCAGAAATTAATTCCTGGTACGACATGGGATTAATAATGGCCACAAATCAATGACGTCCTAGTTTGCCTGGTCTTTATGTTTTCAGACGGTACTATTCAATCTGGGAAAGGCCTGCCCTATGGTCTGGCTGAGTGAAGTGGATTTTTAACTAGTCCTGCCGGAAAAATCTCTCCAGTACTGTAGAAATTCGTCAGGAAACTGCAAGAGTAAATTGAGGTTGCAGCCCCGAACGTTAGTCGTGAAATGGTAGTACCGGTATTTGTGCTTTATTAAAACACAGCTTGGCAAGTATGGTATCCAGTTGTCTGATCTACAGAATGGTCTCTCCTATGTTTTACTGCTTCAGCCCCATTACGTATTCTAACATTCACTCTCCCTATCTATAGACGATTATACGTATGCAGATTATATGTTAGGCTACATCAGACCCCTCCATTATGGAAGTCTCTCCTAAGCTGCTTAGGTACCTTTACAACTTGGAAGAAAAAAAAAATAATGTTCAAAACTAGCATCCGGAATGGGAGGAAAGGACTTTCCATTCTTGACAGACATTTGTGTGAAGCCTGTGGTTGTAAAATGTGATTATCCTCTTCTACATTACAGACTGAAGTCAGTAATGCTGCAGAAAGGTCGAATACATTCTTCCTTCACTGTGTCATACAATATCATTAAAAAAAAATGGGCTTACCATTCCTCTTTCATGGAAAACATTTAAAAATACGATTGGGCGTTTAATTATTGATATCACTCTTCTTTAAAACATCATAACCAAGGAATGGTAAGGTCCACTCAAACTCGAAGCAAATAAATTAATACGAATAAGTGAGTACGTTGTTATGGCTGTCAAACAATAAGGAGAATGAACAGAAGTTATATTTTAGACTGATAACATACGATAAATAACCATATCCGGAAGTAACTGTAGGAGTGCGAAAGAACAACTGATTTAGAAAATAATAAGTGAGAGCTGTTGATGAAAATATGAACAAAATCATGCAAGGAGACATAGCTTACCTGCGACGAAACATAGAGTAAAGGCCTGAAGGAGTAGCCTGAGTAAAATCATGTCTGCCCAGGTGACACAGGTGATGCGGGCGGTCAGGTGAGGTGGACTAGGCTATATGAATCCAAGTTATAGTCGAACAAATATGAAACTCTCACATACTGTTCTGAAAACGCTGTGTTGAGCTATGAAGATAACATCATTGGGATTCAAAAGTCGTCGTTCACTGCCACTAAATTATCACTGTGAAGCGTATTACAATCAATGTCCGAAAGTGATCACGTCACCAAGATCCGAATATGTGAATGAACTGGGTAATCAAGTCTTCATAGCAGTTATAATGATCAGAATCTGTTTACTTACTTCTTGTTTCTTTATTTATTTATTAATTTTAATAATCATTCTACCTTGGTTGTAAAATGTTTGCCAGTTTCATGAAGAAAAAAATAAAAATACAAGGAACCAAGAAGGATACATATGATGCTGCCACTAGGATGTAGTAATCTTTTTAATTTCGCGCTGTGTGTTTTCAGTTTATACTTCCATTATTTGGTGCACAGTTTAGAGCACGAGTAACCGTGAGCATTTAGAGGAACACTATGAACGCAGAGATTAAGCCTACGGATTTGGAATATTAAGTCTAAAAAGCAACCTGCTCACACACGTAACACTGTTCCTGAACCAATATATATCATTGTGTGGGGCTACTAATTAACGTACTCTTCACCTACACTCTCAAGGGACGAACAGCTTGAATTTTAGGTCCACAAAGCTTCTACAACCAGCAACTATGACCCAATAATTACGGCCTGTGTAAATATGGACATGAAATAAGAAGCATCACTCTGACTGCCTATATTCAATCAAAAACTTTAACTTTTTTTTTCCAAGAAACGAGGAACTGCCAGCCACTTGGGTCCATGAAACTTTAGGTCTGACGTAGCTAAGTACCTGTATATATTCCATAGGCCTATAGTTCTAGGCCTTTCCTCATTAAATACACTTCATTTACGTCCTCAAGAAAATGAAGAACAGTCAGTCAATTTCGATCCAAATAACTAATGGCCAAAGCCGCCTACTCCTTGCACCAATATTCACCACTTCTTTAGGCTTCTTCACCCCGGACTGCGACACAGCCGAACCCTTCGCCTCTGAGACCAGCTATTGATCTGTACGTGTGTGTGTGTGTGATGGTGGGAGCGAGAGGATGCGGCGTGGCTGTGCTGAGGTCTGGCTGCCACCTGACTGACTCTGGACCACCACCACCACCGCTGCTGTGTACCTGCCTGCCTGGACATGCGTGGTTGATCTGTCCTGCTCTGTCCTTACCTTGCCTTACCTCACCTCTCTTGTCCTCTTAACCATTCCCCCTCCTTCTGCCTTCTTCTGCTCTTTTTTCCTCACGTCACTTCTCCTCTTTTCTTTTCTCCTCCCCTCTTCTTATTCTTTGCTCCTCCAAGCGCATCACAATTATCATCATCAAATTTTTCCCTTCACCGTTATCTTAGCCAGTTATCATTTCTTTCCTGTGATGTCTTCTCTCATCTCCTCTTTTCTCATCATCTCCTATCCCCTCCTTTCTAACCCTTGCACCCATTCCGTCTCGATTCCTATCTAGTATTCTCTCATCTCTCCACTCACTCCTACCTATCATGCTTTCCTGTCATCTCATTTCCTTGATTCCTCTTCCCATGCTCTTCCTCCTCACTCATTCCATCCAGCCTCCCCATTCCTCCTTTCTTCTCATCTCCACTCTCCTTACCTCTCATTACCTTGACCATCACGCAAGAAACAATTCTTTAAATTAATTGATCAGTTACTGTATCCTCCTACTCCTTCTCTTCCTCTTCATCCTCCTCCTCCTCCTCGTCATCATCATAACCTGTTGCTTTCTCTTCCCGCTTACGAAGGCACCATCATTATCATCACCATCGTCGTCGTCGTCGTCGTCGTCGTTCTCCTCCTCATCATCATCATCATCACCATCACCAACATCATCAATACTCTTCTCTTCTCACCTCTCCTATCACAAGCATGTTACTTGCTTTAGTCACTGTAAATCATAAAACGCAGCAAATGGTCACCTGATAATCAGTCTGCCAAAAATCTCAAACCAATATGGCTCTATTCAGAGGAATGTTTGAGGTTTAATGGTCGCAAACTGCCTCTCGGGGACATGCGACTGGTCACTCTTCAGTCAGATATTTAAAATCCGTATCCTAGAGCCGGGCTTTATGTTCTTGACCGGGTAATATAGGGATGGATGATATATAAATCAGTAGCAACTGCATCTCTTAACATTCAGTACAGTTTTTTTTTATTTCCCCACACAACATCAATGCTCGCGAAGCAAGAAAGGTGTTACGGTTTGACAGATGTGTGTGTGTGTGTGTGTGTGTGTGTGTGTGTGTGTGTGTGTGTGTGTGTGTGTGTGTGTGTGTGTGTGTGTGTGTGTGTGAAAAAATAACTCAAACAATTGATGCACAATTTTAGCCAAACTTGGTGGAAGTGTTGAGAGGTAAAGGCAAAGTAAAACTAAAGTTTATAAGAACAATATGCTAAAAGTCTATGTCACAGGGGCAGGTCAGAGTACAAGCAAGCAAAGTCAACTTAAACAGTAATTATTTGTTGTGATAAATCTCATGCAATAGGGTGTGGCTGAGGCAAGAATAAAGAGATTCCGCTCTGGGAACAATCAGTCAAAGGTAAAGGTCTCGGGCAAGGTCAGAGTTTAACCCTCTGTGTGTGACTTTTCCAAACTACTCAGACAGAACATTTGATTTAAACCAAAGTAGGTGGAATGGTTTAATGCTGCCCAACAAGTACTTTTCATGCTTTTGTGAACGTCACAGAACAATATCAACTTTAATTGTTGTTATCCGATTTAGATCATATACTGTGAAAGGGCTACGAATAATGCAAGAATAATGTGATTCGGTTTTGAAAACTCTTAGTCAAAGGTGAAGGTCACAGGGAAAGGTCAAAGTCCAAGGGCATATGGAAAGGTCAATTTTATTTTATGACAAGAACCAAATTGATGGAAGGATTGAGGGTCAGGCAAGGACAAAGGTATTCGATTTTGAGAACGATCAGTCAAAGGTGAAGGTTACAGGGTAAGGTAAAAATGCTCCCCGTGTGTCTGTGTAAATAAAACAACTGAAACAGGTTTTTTAGGTGAATGAGTTGCCGATCACCCAGTAGGATAAACAATTATTTTGGGGAACACTAGGGCAAACTTCAAAGTCACATGGCAATGTCAGCTTAAACAGTTTCATGTGAAGTATACTAAACATTGTTGAAGACCTACTGTACAGTAGGGTTATGCATCAATGAAAATACTCTGTGTGGTAGGTGGTAGCCACCATCATCCACTCACTTCATATAATGCTGACTACTTCTTCCTTCACCTCTATTATTCTTTTTCTGTGTCTGTCCTACTCTCTTCATACTTGTCCCATATTTCCTGTCTTCATTTATTACTCTTCTTTTCTTTTCAGGTAGCTTTAAATTGAGTGACAAGCCTAATGGTTTCCTGGAATTCAAGAAACCATTCAAAATGCTGGATGATAAGCATATAACCAACCCATACGAGTTCCCTACGTGCCAACAAGTGGGTTGGCGGAGGGTTAGTGCCACTCCCTGTAAAACAACTAACTCAAGTCAACCGGCTACACCTTACGGGATTATGGCGTCTGGCTGTAGACAGGTAGGTAGATAGACAGATAGACAGAAAATATTCCATTTTGAGAGGAATCAGTTAAAGGTCAAGGTCAGAAGGCAAAGTCAGAGTTCCACCCGTGTGCCTGTGTGTGAAGATAATAACTTTAGCAGATTTGGTCTAATCTGCATGAAACTTGGTGGAAGAGCTGAGGATCACCCAAGAGGTTATTCTGTTGATTTTAAAGATTTAACATCAAAGATCAGGATTACATGGCAAGGTTAACACTAAATTGTTATTGATGTTGAATAAATTACGTTGAAGAGTTCAGGCTGAGTCAAGGATAAACAGATTCGATGTCGAGAACAGTCAGTGAAGGGACAGACAAAGATCGAAGGTCGTGGTCACTGGACACAGTTACTTCCTATGGCTGAATTCTGATTTGAACTTTTTTTTTTTTTTTTTTTTTTTTTTTTTTTTTTTTTTTTTTTTGAAATGTTAAGGGTTGATCAAGAATGAAGTAAATCAGATTAGAGAATATTATGTCAAAGGTCAAGGTCAAAGTGCCAAGACAAGTATTTGGCCCTAACACAGGTGGCGGGTACGGGTATTGCACTACTTGATAGATGATTCCTGTTTATATAAAAATTCCCATCATAGCAGATATACTTACTAATAATTTTATTTTTTTATCTTCTTAATGTCCCATTCCATATTGCAAGAGGTAGATCCACAAACAAGCTTACCATCTATTTCTTGTTGTATGACCTATATTTATCTCCAGACGCCTTAACTCCGCGAGGGTGGACACAAACAACTCACCTCCACGTCGCCTTGTCCTCTGCCATTTGTCTGCGCTCCCCGTAACTCACTGTCTCTCCTCTTATGTCTCGCCACCCCATCCCTCTAGCCTATTTCATCCTCGGTTTCCCCCTCCCCCTGCCTCCTTTCATCTCTCTCTCATTCTTCATCTTCTGCGCGACTTCAAACCATCTCGCGATATATCTTATAACTTTCAATCACATACACACCATCAACATATCTCCTTCACTTCCTCATTTGTCTGCTGTCTGTCCAAGTAACTCCACATCCTCCTTTCAAATAGCTAACTTCAACTTGTAGCACCGGCGTTTCTCTTCCTTATCCTAGTATATGTTTATGGGTACGGGAGGTAATTCGATTATTTGTATCATTATATCTATCACTCTTTTACCACAAGCATGGTTATCACCTGTGAAACTCAACGCACCATTATTTAATGAGGATGAGTAAATAATCATGACTCTCAGAGAACAACGGGGAACAAAAGTAGAAGCTCTGAAAGTAAATTCACAAACAAAATTAGGGCATTGTTTGTTTCCTGTCGTAACTGAAAGATAGCTTCACACACTTAAGGCTTCCTGTCATAACTGATTTTTTTTTTTTTTTGAAAGAAAAAATAGCGAGAGTGCAGAGACTTCTCATATGTTATTCACCTTAAAAATAAATATATAAATAAATAAATAAAAATAAATAAATAAATAAATAAATAAATAAATGCTATAGAATCATTGGTGCTATAGGTTTCTTTATTAATTAATTTATTGTTTAATTATTTATATATTATAAGTTTAGTCATGAATCTCTTTTTCTCAAATATCGCTGCGATCTCTTTGCGAAGTATTTCGTCGTGTCACACCTTTCTTTAAACATAATTTCGTTGTTTAGTTTCTTTATGTTACCTTTATGCAGTTTTATTCAGTTTGGCAATGACTTCCTGTACCGAAATATTTGAAAGTTATCGACATCAATTCTTCATTCTGTTGACGTGTTATTTAATCATCAGGCAACCAGTAGACGACTGTTTTGCAAGAACGACAATATACATGTGAAGGTTCTGCACCCTCATCTCTTTGTCATCCACGAAAGAAAAAAAAATAAAAAGAAAATGCATTGTGAGTTTGTTATGCGAGAGCAGAACCATAATCACGAACACTGGCGGATCTAAACAAGCATTCCCCGTCGTAAGTTGGAGTAAAAATGGAAGTTCTTTATTCTGTATTGAAACGCTGGTCGTGAGGGTTTCTTTATTTTGTGTCCTTGGTTTATGTTGACCATAGTAAAATAGTCTGATACTAGCTAAAATAAGATACAGGGTTGGTAAATCGCTGTCAAAGGGTTAAGGGACGCAGGAGAAAAATGGAGCACAATTCATCACCTCCTTGACTGCTAGGATTTCCCTCAGATGAACGTCTATAGTGAGTCTAAGCAAAATCCTTAGGTGTACCAACAACGGAGAAAGTGTTGCCTAGACGCCATTTGAAGCTTTTGTTTGATAGGATTTCACTCTGATGAAGATAATCGTTTGCTACTGGACAGAATGAAATACCTAAGTGCAGCAACTACAACGAAGGAGGTAAAACTTTAGCAAAAGTAAATGATATGGAGATACTGGGGACGGGGACCAAGAGATAATTTAACCCGATTAGCTCAGTAAGGGTATTTACATTTTTATTTCTTTAGCTTATGAGAGGACCCTTAAAAGTGAATAGGTTAATGGAGGCTACACTTAATCCCTGCAGTCAGGAAAATTCTCTCCCGAGCTCAATACATCCCCCTAGAATAGCAAGAAAGTAAAAGACAAACAAGAAAAGTGTAATAAAATCGTCTAGAGACAACAAGAATAAAGTACTCGTAAGTAATAAAATGACTTCTTTTTTAATCATGGTCACACTCTGACTGATTTCTCAGCCAGTGATATGAAAGATGACGTTCAATATATACTCACATAATATATTATTACCTTCTGGTGAGTCTACGAGTTACACGCCAAATGGCTCCTTGGTGCCCAGAGAAAAATTAATAAGCTAGGACTCCTGTTGTTTTAAAGACTATGTTTCTGAGCTGACACTCTACCCAGGTGAATTTTTTCGTCTTTCAAATTACGCCTTATCTTTTTGCTGGAAGTTTCCTCTCATTTAGTGTTTCTCGGTGAAGGGTTACCGTTCGCAACCCTTTAGTTGTTGCCTACTTTCTCTGGTATCTTGTATTTCAAGTCTCGGCATGTATCCTTGAAAGGAAAATTATAACCTTGCTTCCGACTGCCAGTATAGGTTCCACCAGGGACGATCCACTGGCTATCGTCTCACAATGATTACTGAATCTTTGCCATTCTTATTTCAGAACTTTGGCGAAATCTTTGCCATCACACTTTATATCTCCAAGATATCGACCGAGTGTAGCACAGATGTTTAACGTCTATCCTTCTATCTATGCCTTCATCACCTGTTGTATATTTGGTCTTCCAATGGCCTTTATTGTAGACGGCCACTGTATCTCCCCTAAACCTATCAATAGTAGTGTTCCACAGGGTTCTATCTTGTTACTCTCTTCCATCTATTCATCATTCATCATCTGAACTGCACATCAAGGGCTGTCTACTCATTCACTGATGATTCTACCTTTCACATTTCTACTTGCTTCTCTCAGCATCTATCACAGCAATTCCTTTAGCAGTCACGGAATGAGGCTGTAGCATACCTTCTGACTTGATACCTCCCTCCTCCCCCCCACCCCCAATACTCTTCTAAACAGGATTGAGTTAAAAGTTTTTCGCTTCATCAGCTCGCCTTCTTTCACTGACCACCTTTAGCCTCCTTCATTTTGCTACACTCTTGCATCTCTTTACTATTCCTTTTCCAGTGGTGTCAGCTCTTCACTACTGCCTGTGCTAATCTCCTCTCCATTAGAGCTGGTGCGCACCTGTTTAGCAGAACTCTCTTTCTTTGTGTGAGGGAGTGGGGAATGAAGTGTGTGTGTGTGTGTGTGTGTGTGTGTGTGTGTGTGTGTGTGTGTGTGTGTGTGTGTGTGTGTGTGTGTGTGTCAATAGCGCAGTTTATCGTAGTTCGTTCGCTATTACCTCTTGCCACTAATCTCAGTGACGAATTTTATCCTTGTATAAACTATTACTGTAAAGGGTGTTTTGACTGTACTGTATTTCGGTTCGTTGTTACCGCTCGCCACCAATCTCAATAGCGTGGTTGTGGGTACTTGTAGGGAGATGGGGAGGTCGGTTGTAGGTCGTCGGAGCACTGCCAGAAGAAAGTTGTGAGACATAGTATGGCTCGAACCTGTCGCTGCTTAGTAAAATGGTGTGACGTCGGCTAGAGTGAATAGGTAGGCTTCTCTCTCTCTCTCTCTCTCTCTCTCTCTCTCTCTCTCTCTCTCTCTCACTTTCCCCCTTTTGTGTATAATAAGTGAGGTGAGTTACAGATCAACTCTGGGGTTACGGAGTTTATTGTACAGTTATATCGAATTGTGATTTACAGCGTAACGTAACGTGATGGCAAAGCCTTCTAGGTGACCCTGTCTACTGCTTCCGCCCTGATTGTGTTCTCGGGCCTTCTCTAACCCCTTCTGACCTGAAGGGAATCTCTCTGACATTACATACAGCTTGGAGAGGATGTGTGGTGTGATGTAGTGTCTGGTAGATTTCCATTCACGTGGACTAACCGACTAGGGCTGGTTGCTCCACGTGTTTGAATATATCATGAAATTCTTGTTTGTCTGAACTAAGAGATTGTTTGAGATGCATCATATGTTAAGGATTCTTAATGGTGTGCGACAACAAGATTGTGGATAGACATTATGTGGATTGACATTCCTAGTGAGATGCTGTGTATGTCTCCAGCGGACACTACATCCTGTACATTGTGTTATGAGATATTTATTAGTGCCTATGCAATGTCTACATATCTCTCGGTCACGCCCACTGTCGTACCAACGACAGTAAATATTGTCATACCAGTAACATATCAATGCATACTTTATACACATTACAATCAGCTTGTAATTCATAATACTGTACAGGCAACATAGTTGTAGGAATATTGTATCTTACTTTCAGTTACATCGTGTTAATGCAATTGTAGTTACATTCTGCAAATGCAACTGTTAGGCAAGTGTGGCTGTAACATAACATTATGTTAATGCAACCGTTACACAATTGAGATTGCAATAAAACTGTAGTTACATCTTGTTAATGCAACTGTTACATATTTGTGGTTGCCATAAAACTGTCGTTACATCTTGTTAATGCAACTGTCACAAAATGTAGTTGTATCAAATGGTAGGTACACTCGTGATCACTAATCTCTGACCAGAGAGTCAGCCAAAGTCGTGGCCAGGCGTAGGCTACACAGTCAGACACACTCCACTATCGTTTCAGAAAAGTTTAGTGCTTCAATGAACAATTTTCTAAGCATCACTGAAACACTTTTGTTTAACATATTATATTACTTTCTCAAGTAATATATGCATGGTAAGAAATAGACAAATGTGGTCATAGCTGTTATTTTTAGTCTGTAATGAGTGCGTGATATTTGAATTTCACTCTCTGTTTTATTAATATGTTGATTATTTCACTGACCTATTGCTTGAGGCGAGCCTTTAACCGAGCTGTTGGTAGGTGATAGCAGAGAAATATCCACGATTGCCACAGCAGCCGGCATTCACGCGACATATTCTAAGTGAGAATGCTTTATAATACTTATATCATTGACAAAAATTTGCTATTACTACTACTTCGAACTGAATATTTTTCTCTAGAGATAACAGGCCCCGTTGCCCATAGATACAAATAAGCCTAGATGCCACATGACACTGCTGTAGATGCGTCTGCGCGGCCGCCATCTTGGAACGGTCGAGGCAGACGATGTGTTCCTGACGATGATCAAAGCTGACCACTATTTACCTAGAAATGCAACAGCACGGTGCTGCTTTTGGGTGTAGAAAGCGTCGAAATATATATATGGTGACACCGATAGCACGAGCGGCTCAACTGTCTGGTTATGCAAACGTCCCTCAGCTGCATTTCTATCCTCCGAAAGGAAGATGGTGGACAACAGCAGCCACCACCATAACAACCACCACCACAGCCACCACCACAACCACCACCACCACAACCACCGCCACCACCACCACAACAACAACAACAACCTCTACCACCAGCACCACATCCACCACCACAACCACCACCACAACAGCAACAACATCCACATCCACCACCATAACAACAATCACCACCACAACAACAATCACCACCACAACAACAATCAGCACCACAACAAAATCCACCACCATCACAAAAATAACAACCACCATCACAACAACAACAACCACCATCACAACAACCACCACCATCACAACAACAACAACCACCATCACAACAACAACCACCACCATCACAACAACAACCACCATCACAACAACAACCACCACCATCACAACAACAACCACCACCATCACCACAACCACCACCACCATCACAACAACAACCATCACCATCACCACAACCACCAGCACATCAACCAACACCATCACAACAATAACCACCACCACAACAAAAACCCCACCAAAAAAACACCACCACCACAACAACCACCATCACTACAACAACCACCGCAACAAAAACCACCACCATAATAACCACCACAACAACAATCACCACCACTACCACCATGACAACAACCACCACAACAATAACCACCACCACAACAATAACCACCACCACAACAATAACCACCACAACAATAACCACCACAACAATAACCACCACCATAACAACCACAAAAACAACCACCACCATCACAACAACCACCATCACTACAATATCACCACCACAACAACCACCATCACAACAACAACCACAACAATAACCACCACAGCAACAACCACAACAACAATCACTACAACAATAACCACCACCACAACAACAACCATCACCACAACAACCACCATCACAACAACAATAACCACCACAGCAACATCCACAACATCAATCACCACAACAATAACCACCACTACAACAACAACCACCACCACCACAACAACAACCACCACCACCAATGCAACCACAAACAGCAACAACAACAACCACAGAAAACATCACCACAACAACCATAACCACCACTACAACCATCACCACAACCACCACCACCACAACAACAACAGTAACAACTATAACCACCATCACAACAATGACCACCACAACAGCCACCACCACAACAACTACAGCATCCACCGCCACCAACACCACAACCACCACCACCACAACAACAACAACAACAATCACCACCACAACACCCACCATTATAACCACCATCAAAACAACAACCACAACAACAACCACCACTAACAACAACAACCACAATTAACACGACAACCACCACCACCGCCAACACAATAACCACCACCACCACAACAACAAAAACCACCATCACCACCACCACCACCACAGCAACAACCACCACTGCTACTACAATAACTACCATAACCACCACAACAACAATAACCACCAACACCACTACCACAACAACAACATTCATTTTCATAGTCTGAATTCGCTCTAAAAAAAAGCCCCACTATGACATGCTTGACCGCTCCAACATGGCGGCCGCAAAGACGCATAGCCACTGTACTGAAGAATGGGCGATACGGCATCTAATCTTATTTATATCTATGCCGTAGCCATCCAGTGGGAATGGTTGCCCTATTCCTACGCGACGTGTTAGCTGTATGCCCTTCTGGTCAAAATGTTTGCCAGTTAAGGCCGCTAATTCATAAATAATTATTACGGTATATATGATGCCAATACCCACATATAGTGGCAAATGTTTTTTTACTTCTGGGAAATTGCTAAATTGCAGACTGATTGAAGAAATGTCGGTCCCTGTCAATAAACACAGATTATTATATTATGGAGGAGAAACCATAAGAATATGGTAATATCAATGATAATGAGGAGTAGTACGCTTCAGATCACCTGGTTACAGTTCTTTGCCCCGCCCACTAGTGCGGAGGCTGTGTTCGAATGCGTGGCTCGTGTGTGGTCATAACTGCTCGCCACGCGTCCCTGGTCAGAGATTAGTAATCATGAGTACATCGTATTAATGCAATTGTAGTTACTGTACATTGTGTTAATGCAACTGCTACACAAGTGTGGTTATTGCAACATTGTAGGTACATTGTAGTTACATCATGTTAATGCAACTGTCACATAATGTGGTTGTAACTAATTGTAGGTACAGAACTGTAGCAACTGTAATATAATTGCAGTAATGCTAGTGTTAGTAGTTACATAACTATAGCAACTGTAACAAAACTGCAGTAATGCTAGTGTTTGCAGTTACATAATTGAAATTGTAATTGTAACAATTGTAACAACTGCAGTAATGCTATTGTATGTAATTACGTAATTGTAGCAACTACAACATAATTGCAGTAATCACTGGTGGTCATTGTAGCTATACAACTGATACATATGTATATAATTTATACAATAATAGCAATACAGTCTTATCATGAATCATCCATATTTGATGTACTTGTTTGTTTGAGACACCATAGGTGTATTGGCCTGGTTATGTTGCACAGTTTATATCTAAATGATATTACATGTAACTCCATATTTTGTTATTTTATATAAAATGAGATAAATAATATTTACAATACCGGCATGTACAGTACAGTATTCACTTAGTTTCGTTTGTACCACGCATCACTTGACACTATAGTCCTCCAAAGGTTGTGAAGTCAACTTGATATGTTTGCTCATATTTAAATTCATCTTTAGGTATAGGTTGTAAGTACTTATGTGTGTGGTTAAGTATAACATACTGTTGCTAGCTCCATTTCTGTTAGGCATTTTCACTTAATTTTCCTTGTCACTGTAATATAAAGGATACATGTGTACTTATATTATAATTCTCTGATCTCACTAGATTTTCATATGTATGGGGGAGGCGGTGGCTGAATCGGTAGAGAGGCGGCCTGCCGTCCTGATGGACCCAGGATCGAATCCCGGCTGGGGCAGGGAACAGTTTATGGATTTGAATTTCATAGAAGCAGACTTTCCTGATCTACCAGATGACCCGCCGACATGTCATAAAAGTACCCCCGCTAATACCAATACACCAGTCCTGCATGAGACAGCCCTAGCATGTATTCAATATGGACGGTGGGTGTTAGCGCCGAAGTGGTGACATGTGGAGGTGTAGGAGGACTACTGGGCCTTGGGATAGGCTACTGCCCCCGAGATATAGGCCATGAAGCCTTTGCCCAGAGTCGGACACATAAAAAAAAAAAAAAAAATGTTATGTTGAGGTAAGGATACTGTCTATCACTGTGTAAGGTTGTATATAAACGAAGTAGTACTATTAAACTAATAGAGTAAATATTCGACTCACTGATATTAATTGTAGTAGTGGTGATGATAGTGATGTTGGCTGAAGGGTGATGATAAGTTGTGATTGAGGTAGGTCAGGGTCCTGGTATGTTTGCGTCAGCACCCGGTGTCGTCACTGTGGGGTAGGCAGACAGGCTGGCAGGCAGGCAGGTAGGAGCAGGAAGGCAGTCTGGTGTTGTAAGACGTTTGGACTGATTGACCTGTTATGATAATCTTAGCAAATGATGACACTGCTAAATCACTGCCTCACTCTGGTAGTGGTGGTGGAGAAGATGGTGGTGGTGGTAGTGATGGAGAAGGTGGAAGTCGAGGTGGAGGGTGGTGGAGGTTCAAGGCGGGAAAAATGTGTTGATGCTTCATAACCATGCTGGGACCACACTGTTAGCACAGTACAGATGCACATCCTCCTTTCTCATTTTTGCTTGTTATTGTTTGTTGTTTCTCACTTCTATGTTCGCTTCTTCTTAACTTGTAGAGCTTGGTTTTTCCTTACTTGTTGAGATTTACTTGTAGGCTGTAAGTTGTCGATAGACATAATTTATCGCTGTTATTGTTTCTCGTAATCGTGGAGTTGTGGTTGAGGTGGTTAGGCGCGAATAGGGGCGAAGTTGTGTTAATGCTCCGCCAGCTCTCGTTCTCTGCTTTGCTTGTTTTTTTTTTTTTTTTTTTTTTGATTGCTGATGTTGCTTGTAGAAGAGTTGTAGATTGCTTTGACTGTTGCGTTGCTTCTTTTCAGTCTTGATAACGTAGACTCTTGGATTCGATGGTTCGTTGACTTGTTGATTTGTAGACTTATAGGCTTGTAGACTTGTAGGCTCGTAGGCCTTCGTTCGTACGTTCGCGGCCACCAATCTCAATAGCGTAGTTTATCGTAGTTGGTTCGCTATTACCTCTTGCCACTAATCTCAGTGACGAATTTTATCTTTGTATAAACTATTACTGTAAAGGGTGTTTTGATTGTACTGTAGTTCGGTTCGTTGTTACCACTCGCCACCAGTCTCAATAGCGTGGTTGTGGGTACTTGTAGGGAGATGGGGATGTCGGTTGTAGGTCGTCGGAGCACTGCCAGAAGAAAGTTGTGAGACATAGTATGGCTCGAACTTGTCGCTGCTTAGTAAAATGGTGTGACGTCGGCTAGAGTGAATAGCTAGGTTTCTCTCTCTCTCTCTCTCTCTCACCTTCTTCCTTTGTGTATAATAAGTGAGGTGAGTTACAGATCAACTCTGGGGTTACGGAGTTTATTGTACAGTTATATCAAATTGTGATTTACAGCATAACGTAGTGTGATGGCAAAGCCTTCTAAGTGACCCTATCTCCTTCCTCCGCCATGACTGTGTTCTCGGACCTTCTCTAACCCCTTCTGACCTGAAGGGAATCTCTCTGACATTATATACAGCTTGGAGAGGATGTGTGGTGTGATGTAGTGTCTGGTAGATTTCCATTCACGTGGACTAACCAACTAGGGCTGGTTGCTCCACGTGTTTGAATCCGTCATGAAATTCTTGGTCGTCTGGACTAAGAGACTGAGATACATCATATGTTAACCCACTCTGTTCCGACCGATTTTCCACCACTGACCCCCCCCCCCAATCCCAATAGATTTTGGAAAAAAAAAAATTTGGGCCCAAGTATTGAAACATTGAAAATTCATAGAGAAATCGCTCACCTGAGGTTTAAAATACCGGATAGAGGTAACAGTACCCCTTACCTTACTGTGTTTTCTATGAGGCAGGCTCCAGAGAAAACGAGTTCTATGGGAGGGGTAACTATTCCACACCACTCATAAATGGTATTTATTTATTTATTTATTTGGTATGAAATTATATGTACATACAAGAG
>NC_136961.1:4224612-4272112 GCF_032717465.1 Coenobita brevimanus
AGATTCCTTCCAAGCTCTTCATCCACTTTCTTCTTACTCTTCTTTACCAGTCTCTTCACCTCCTTTCTCCTGCTCACATATACCTCTCTCTTCTCTCTCTCATCTTCTCCCCTACCTCTACTCGCTAGCCATTCACTAGATGCCTTCTTTTGTTCCACAGCTCGTTTCACCTCATCATTCCACCATGCTATTCCTTGGACACCCTTGCATCTTCTCCTCACTCCACGAACCACCTCACATGCTGCGCCTATCTCTTCTGTAAATATCTTACATACGTCTTTCACCCCTTCCATCTGCTCTAGCTTATACTTTCCCAATCTTTCTTCCACTATGCTCTTATACTCTGCCATTTTCTCACTATCTTGCAAATTCTCCACTCTTCTCACAGGAGCTGTTTCCTCCTGTCTTCCCCTTAGAAATGAAAGGAGTAATTCGAGTTTAAAATCACACGATCATAGATCAAAGTCACAGGGCAAAGTAAAGTGTTCGGTCCTTAAATCAGTTGGTGGTAGTCGATGTTGTACTTTCTGAATGTCCATTCTTATTGTAAATAAAAATGACTGCTATAGGTGTAAACAGTAATACTGTCTTATTCCTTATTTCTTTTTATCTCCCGCCTTTAGGAGGAACGATAATGGTTTTGGCTGCCTCTGTGTGTGTGTGTGTGTGTGTGTGTGTGTGTGTGTGTGTGTGTGTGTGTGTGTGTGTGTGTGTGTGTGCGCGCGTGTGTGTGTGTTCTCATTATATCTCATGAACGGCTTGAGCTATGAACATGAAACCTTCAGGGTATCAAGATACTACCAAAATCTTGGACGAGTTCGAAAATGAGCATTCGGGGTCAAGGTCAAGGTCGCCAAAATGGCTCCCAAAGGTCAAATAGTTTTTATCGCCAACCTTCAGCACCATTATATCTCATGAACGGCTTGAGATATCACCATGAAACCTTCTGGGCATCAAGATAGGGCCTATATCTTGGGCTTGGCCCACAGCACATTCTGGTGGATATTAGCATTCGGCTCCCGAATGCTTTTCGTTCATACTTTTCCCTTTATTTTTAATTGTTAAGTGACCTCCTCCCTCCATCAAAAACATGCTTAAACCCATGCGACCGATAGTGCTGCAGGAGTAATGTTTCATTTGCCAAGCGGGCTGTGGCACGCGCGCGCGTGTGCGTGTGTGTGTGTGTTAACAAAAAGACTGAAAAAGTTTTGATCCGATCTGGACCAGAGTTAGAATGGTCAAGACTACAGGAGCTGAACTATTGGATTTTACAATGGGGGACTTGTGAAACTGCCTGCCGCCAGAGGTCACCATTGCTAACAACTTCTCCGGCCAGAGTACGTGTTAAATTACCGTGATTTTTCGTTGCTGATGTGAGAACCTGTGTGGCAAAATACCGTCATACACTACTGAAGTATTGAAAAAGCTTCGTAACAAAAATATAATAGAGGTGAATACATTGCTATCGTTTTATTTCCCCTGAAAATGAAGCCCGAATCTGAAAGTCTGACATATATTTCTTTTCGTCGTTTTTAATGAAGTTGCTACAAAGCTTAGTTAGATCTTGCCTCCTGAAATGTTCGATTTACACTGTAGTTTTAGCCAAGCACTTGTGTCAGTCTCTCTTTTGGCGGAAATTAAATGATGATGTATTAAATTATTCTACATCAGCCATCCGAGCTCAGAAACCGTTGAAGTTTCAAGATTTGCTATGACTTAATTAACAGCGGTGGTAGCGCGTCTTCCCAGGTAATCTTGGAATTGCGACGGTCTCTGAGCTCGGATGGCAGATGTTGAATAATTTATCATGCATTAAATTTCCGCCAAAGAGAGACTGACATAAACAAAACAAGTGCTTGGCTAAAACTACAGTATAAACCGAACATTTCAGGAGGCAAAAATTAACTCAGCTTTGTAGCAGCTTCATTAAAAACGACGGAAAGAAATATATAAGTGCCAGGTTTTCAAAAGTCAGGCTTCGTTTTCGGGGATATGGCACAACGAGAGCAATGTATTCTCCCCTGCTATATGTTTGTTACGAAGCTTTTTCAATACTTCAGTAGTGTATGACGGTAATTTGCCACACAAGTTCTCACATCAACAAAGAAAAATCGCGGAAATTTAACACGTACTCGGGGCAGAGAAACCGTTAACAGTGAGAAACATCTGATGGCAGACGATTTCCACAAGTTCCTCATTGGCCAAAAGTCATGTCACACGACAAGGTTAATTTTCTTTTTAATCCAATGTAGACCAAACGTGGTGGAAGCGTTGAAGGTAAGGCTTGGGTTTACATGAAACGGTAAAGTTCATGGACAAAGCTCAAGGGTTTAACACTAAAGTTTAAGAAACTGATTTGATTTGGAACAAATATAGTGGAACAGTTAACGATCAGTCAAGGATTAAGCGATTCTAGTCGAGAAAAATACACTCAAGATCAAAATCACAAAGAAAGGTCAAGACAAACAGACTTCATCCAATACTTGGTGAAAAAAAAGATAAAATAACTCGGTCTTATGCCAAGGTCATAAGACATCGTATAATGTTTTGCCCTAGTGTTTATTGCAGTGCCTGTGTGTTGCACTCTTTTAGTGCTCGTTTCAGTACCCATTAGGTAGGATTATTGTAACTTAAAATGATACACTTTTCCCAACATAAGAACTTTTCTGTACATTACAAATATTTCAGTTGCGGTAACAGCATATATATATAAATAAACACACACACACACACACACACACACACACATTGTATGTATATATATATATATATATATATATATATATATATATATATATATATATATATATATATATATATATATATATATATATATATATTTACTTTTAGGAGTGGTAGACGATGTGTGGATCAAGTGTTTGCAGAGACAGGTAGCAAAGAAGGCTTGTGAGAAGGACCATAAGGTGTTTATTTTAGGTGACCAGATTTATTGGAGCTAAAAGCGGGACATTGTCACGTGTACAGTATATATATATATATATATATATATATATATATATATATATATATATATATATATATATATATATATATATATATATCGACAGGCAAGTGACAGTGACGCTGCTGTGCTGCACCTCACCGTCAGACTGCTGATGAAACACAAACGTCTCAAACGAACTCCAAAAATACCGTACGGTACGGTGAATGGGCCGATCAAAGTTTCCAGTCATTGAGTACAGTATTAGACGTTTTATATTAACAATTCAGTATCTCATTTGGTTTGGATTGTGCATAATTTTACTAATTCATTATAATTTCATAAAACAGGTTATGTTATATTTAACGTAATAGTAATAGTCTAAAAGTGGGACATTTAGGATAATTTGCTGCAAAAGCGGGACATATCAGTCACAATTTAACAAGCTGGACAGACGTAAAAAAAGCGGGACTGTCCCGCCTAAAAGCGGGACTCTGGTCACCTTATGTTTATGGGATTCATGGATGTGGAAAAAGCATACGACAAAGTAGACATAGAGGGATTGTGGAAAGTTTTGCGCATGTATGGTGTAGATGGTAAGCTGTTAAGTGCTGTCAAGAGTTTTTATGATGGTAGCGAAGCACGTGTAAGAGTTCATGGGCATCTAAGTGAACGGTTCACAGTGCTGTCAAGAGTTTTTATGATGGTAGCGAAGCACGTGTAAGAGTTCATGGGCATCTAAGTGAACGGTTCACGATCCCCTTGGTTGTTCTATATATATATATATATATATATATATATATATATATATATATATATATATATATATATATATATGGATGGGGTGATGAGAGAAGTAAAAACACGAGTAGTGGAGAGAGGGATGAGGCTGGTAATGAATGGTGATGGATGGAATATCTCAAATTTTATTGTATGCTGATGATGCAGTACCGCTTGCAAGTACCGGATATGAACTTGGTAGGCTAGTGCAGAGTTTTGCTGATGTCTGTGAGCGTCGTGCCTTGAGAGTAAATGTAGAGAAAATTGATGGTTATTGAGAGAGAAGGTGACTCCCAGTGTGATGTCTCGGTGAATGAAGAGAGACTGAAACTGGTTCAAATAATTGGGTACAGTTATAGAAAAGAGAGGAAAATGTGCAAAAGAAGTTGAAAGTAGTGTGACACAAGGAAGAAAAGTGGCTGGAGCAATGAAGGCCTTGATAAGAAACAGAGGCTTGATTTTGCAGCTGCACGAGGCTTACATGAGGGAGTGTTAGTGCCAACCCTAACATATGATTGTGAGACTATGGTGTGGGATGAAAATGAAAAGTCAAGAGTAAGAGCAGTGGAGATGGGACTGCTGAGGAATGAATGTGGAGTACAGAGGGTGGATAGGATACGAAATAATGTGATTCGTGAAAGGTGTGAAGTGAGGAAGTCGGTGGACACCAGAATCGAAGAGAGTACTGAAATGGTATAGTCATGTGGAAAGAATGGATAACAATAGAGTGGTGAAAAAGGAATACCTGAGCGAATTTGAAGGAGGGAGGATGCGAGGTAGGCCAAGGAGAAGGTGGAGAGATATGGAGGATGAGTGTGTGAGGAAGAGAGGTTTGGAAGTCGGTGAAGCTAAGGAACTGACATGATATCGAGGTGGCTGGATTATTTTTGTGAGAAGTGTGTGATCAGGGATTTTGGCACCCCTTGTGAGCATGGCAGCGTTCAGACTGACTCAATCGGATACGCTGTGTGAAGCTGCAGAATGTGGTGAATGTTTTTGGCGTATCCGGTGGAGCCAGGATTCCGGGGGCTTGAATGATGACTGAATGGAAGTGTAGCCTATTTGGATTGGGCAAGTTTGTGCTGTCTGGACATTGCTACTCCTCACCCTGCCCTTGGGTGGGAAAGGAAGTCCGGATGATGATGATGATTATATATATATATATATATATATATATATATAGTCTATATTAAAAGACCTGTGGTAGGTCGGTGGTTAGGGTGACGCTTGTGCATCAATTCTTGGATTCAAAACCTTAAAAGCCGGAGGGAATTTGGAACGGATGCCAGTAGTGTGTTGATTTGTATCTGGCGTATATTGGCAAGTTATCTTTATACTGATGACATATATATACAGGATACAGGGTAACATACTATGTATATAAAGTGACTCGCCTCCCACCAAACACATTCTCTGTTCTGTTCCCAGCGTTCGTCATACAATCCAGTTACCCATATGTCAGATTAATGTGATAATTAAACGGCCGGTTCATCCCAAGGTATGGAGAATTTCTTCCTTATGTTACTTGCCCGATTTTACATTCCTCTTAAGTCAAGCTAATCTACTCTCTCTCTCTCTCTCTCTCTCTCTCTCTCTCTCTCTCTCTCTCTCTCTCTCTCTCTCTCTCTCTCTCTCACTGTGTGTTTGTGTGTATGTGTGTGTGTGTTTTCGAATTACTCTGTGTGTGTGTGTGTGTGTGTGTGTGTGTGTGTGTGTGTGTGAGTTCAGGCTTCCGAATCTGTGTGTGTGTGTGTGTGTGTGTGTGTGTGTGTGTGTGTGTGTGTGCTCAGGGTCCCAATTTCTCCTTCCTACATTTCCATTTCTTCCTCCCCGTCCCACTTTCATCTTATACATATTTCATGTTCGACTTCCCTCGGTCCAAAACCCCCGCTGCTGCCGCCATTCTTCTCATGCTGATAGCAAATGTAGCCTATTTTCTCTCCTTCCTCTTTCCTCTAGTCTCTCTCTCTCTTGAAGTGTTTTCCGAATTTACTTGTTCTGAATTTTTTTATATACTGTATTACTCTTCCATCTTTCTCAACATTTCAAGGCAATGCGATGTGTGTGTGTGTGTGTGTGTGTGTGTGTGTGTGTGTGTGTGTGTGTGTGTGTGTGTGTGTGTGTTTTGATGCTGATAACACATCAACAGCTGGGTGTCGTCTGTCGGTGGGTAGCAAGGAGATGCATACTTGTAAGTATAACTTTCCTTTCTAGGTGAAATTACCACAAGATGAGCACCATCTTCAGTAAAGTGAATATGGAAAGAGTTAAGAAAAGGGATAAAGCTAGAGAACAGTATGATGATTTCTACCCGGAACTGGTTGAAATGGAATCATATAATAAATTAATACAGAAAGTGAACAAACTGGAGAAAATTTTCACGTGAAATAGATTAAATTAAGAAGCAATTACGCACGCAGAAGGAAGAAAAACAAATTAGTAAAAGAATTAAACAAAAAGACACAACAAAAGATGAGCTGTCAGTTGAGGTGGGTTCACTTGGAAGGAAGACTAATGAAATGGCAAGTGCAGCTGTCAACCAAGAGAGTATTATGGAGGAGTTCAGAAATGATACAAAGACAATTAGGCAAGCAAGCAGTCTGACAGACCAAAGCAGTGATACTGAAGAGAAGATAACCCAGGTGAATGAAGTGATGCAAAGTGATAAAGATAATGTAGGAAGATAGGAATGACTTAGAAACAAAGGTCGGAGAGAAAAACATTAGAAAGGAAGTGAAAGAAATAATTAAAATGAACCCAAAATTGGTAAAAGATTCAGCAGATATTAACAAATCTGTAGTAATCACTGGTACAGATGAAGAAGAAATAAGGAACAAAATTTCGAGAGACAAACAGGAGATGCCAAATATAAGGAACATATTGAAGGAAGTGTCAGACGAAATCTGTAATAAAAACATAGAGCAACACGAAAGTCTGGGGAAATATGAAAGAAATAAGTCAAGGCTCCTAAAACTAACCTTCATGAGTGTGAACACTGGAGGAAGTACTAAAAAATGCAAACAAACTCATGGAAAAAGAGGAATTTAAAAATGTATGGCTTTAATAATGCCCAACTAAAAAGGAATTGGGAATACTAAAGGAAAAGGGGGAGAAAACAAAAACAAACAATGAGGAAAGATCAGAGGAAAGGAAGAGTGATTTTATTCTTTTTTTTTTTTTTTACGACGTAATTGGATTGCAGGTACGAAAGTGGTACGTAACCAACAGATAATAAAAAGAAGGAAGGTAGTAGACTCAAGCTATGGCAAGTATGTAAGCAAGATGATTAAGTTGCTGTAGTTAAATGTACATGGAATGGTGTCTAAATTATTAGAGATGAAAGACTATACCGAAGAAAAGGAACCACATTTTATTTGCCTAACTGAAAGAAAATTAATCCCAAAGATATCTAACGATACCCTAAACTTTGAGGAATACAATATATGGAGAAGAGATAGGAATTTAAAGAAAGGAGGAGGAATTATAATCTTAAAGAAAAATCTACAGTTCAAAGAAAGAAAACTAGATATAGACTAACAAGTGTAACTGATTGCATTACAGATTAACACATCTGAAGGGAAAGTAATTGTGGCAAATTTTTACATGCCACCCAAAATAAGCTTTTGGGAAAGAGGGAAATATGAAGAACTGGAAGAAAGTACAATTCAGAGTTCTGTTATAAAAAAAAAATGGAGATTTCAATTCACATATAAACTGGAACACTCTAGATGTAAAAAGCCATGAAAGTTGTTGGGATCAAAAGCTCCTAGATCTTATGCAGGAGTTTTTCCTGACACAGCATGTCAAGGAAAACTCCAGAAAAGGACTTGATGATCCATCAGTACTAGATTTTATATTTACTAGGCAAGACAATGATATTGTCAATATAATGTATCACCCTCCATTCGGCAAAAGAGACCTTGCAGTATATATTAAACTGCAACTTCAGGATTGCATATGACATAGTTACCAGTAATGAGAGTTACAAAATGGGTCTAAACTACAAAAAGGGCAACTACCATGACATGAAGAAGTACTTCTTAGAAACAAATTCGGAAAAGGGGCTTAGAGGACAAGATTGAAATATTATATAAAAAAAATTCTGTGAGTTTTATGAAACAGGAGTCCAAAATTACATCCCTTAGCACAAAGAAAAAAAATGAAAATAAAGAAATTGTTTAATACAGATTGTAAAATATCAAAAGCAAAAAGAGACTTGCTGTGGACTAGATACAGAAGACACAGTAGTGAAAGGGCATATAACAACTATAGACAGGCAAGAAATGATTGTACAAGGATATCAAGACAGTTTGAGGAAGAGGTTATAAACAAACGTAGTGATCAACCTAAGCTATTTTATAGATACAACCGAAGCAGAACCAAAGTTAAAGATAAAATACAGTCCATTCCGGACAAGTGGATCATCTAGACACAAGAGAAAGATATTTGTGAAGTACCAAATAAAAATTTCCAATTAGTTTCTACGGAAGAAAATAATTTTGAAAGAGATGATATGGAACATGCATGCCCAAACATATTACCAAATATACAAATATCAGAAAAAGAAGTACAGGAAGAATTAAGTAAATCAGACGTAGGAAAAGCAAATGGTCCTGACGAAATTTCAGGTTGGGTGCTACATTAATGTGCAGATGAGTTAAGCAGATCAATATATTTAACATTCAAGGAATCCTTATGTCGAGGTAAACTACCTGATATTTGGAAGAAAGCAAACATTTCTCCCTTATTCAAGAAAGGGAATAGACAAAATCCACTCAATTACCGACCAGTATCACTGACCAATATTGCAAGATACTAGAAGAGCTGACATGAAAAGTTTGTGTAAACCACCTAGAAGAACAAAGTTTGATAACAGAAAGGCAGTTCGGTTTCAGAAAGGGATAATCATGTCTTACTAATCTATTAAGCTACTATGATAGAGTTACAGAAACATGACAGAAAAGATGGGTGGACAGTATCTATTAAGATTTCAAGAAAGCTTTTGACAGAGTACCACACCAAAGACTTTTATGGAAACTGTACCATAAAGGAGGAATCCAAGGCAACCTCTACTGTTGGATGCAATATTTTCCAAGAAAAAGGGAAATTAGAACAGCACTAATGGCAAAATTACCAATCATGGAGGGAAGTGGCTAGCAGAGTTCCTCAGGGCTCAGTGCTAGCACCAGTTATGTTTTTAGTATATATAAATGAAATAGACAGTAACAGTGGAAGTGCAAGGTACGAAATATGTTTGCTGATGATGCAAAAATACAAAGGAAAATTACTAACAGATTCTTGCAAAAAGCTACAAGAGGATTTAAATAAGCTTCATGAATGGTGCAATAAATGGCAAATGGAATTTAATGTGGACATGTGTCGTAATTAAGTTTGGTAAAAGTGAAAAAAGACCAAATTGGGATTATAAGTTAGGAAGTTCAACCCTACACATATCAGAAAGAGGAAAGGACCTAGGAGTGATAATAACTGACTATCCCCGGCTGACTACATCAGTGGGAAGGTACGGAACATGTATACACTGCATGCAAATATGAGAATAGCATTTGCATATATAAGTGAAGACATGCTGAGAAAGATAATAACATCATTCATCAGACCACCCCTGGAGTATGCATCAGTAGTGTGGAATGCTTATCTCAAAAAACAAAGATAAGATTGAAAAAGTACAAAGGGCAGCTACAAGATGGGTACCAAGCTTAAGGGATCTAAGCCACGAAGAAAGACTAGAAAACTGTATCTACCAACACTACAGGAAAGAAGGAAAAGAGGAGAGGTGATTATGCTATATAAATGCTCCTCGAGGTGCCTGGAACCACTGTCTGACTCTCTTCTTCTTCATTTCTGCAACATTCGTGGCCTTTCATCTAACTTTCGCTCTGTTGAGCACCACCTCTCCTCCTCTAAACCTCACCTTCTTTTTCTAACGGAGACTCAGCTGCCTGAGGCAACTGACAGCAAACCCTTTTCTGTATCCTCCTACTTTCTCTATACTCATTTCAAAGCCAAAGGTGGCTGTTGTGTATACATACGCAACGACTTATCTTGCTCTCGTGTTCCTGAACTTGATTCTTCTGAATTCTCCACACTCTGGCTTCGGCTTTCCTGTCATTCTCTGACTAAATATATCTGTGCTGTTTACTTATCTCCTAATTCTACTGACTATCAAAAATTCTTCGACTATCTTACTTCTACGATGAAACACATTCTGTCCATTTCTCTTTTCTCTGAAATCTCCATTCTTGGAGATTTCAATGTTCACCACCATCTTTGGCTCTCCTCTCCTTTCACGGATCCACCTGGTGAACAAGCCTACATCTTTTCTATCCTTAATGACCTAGAGCAGCTTGTACAGCACCCTACCCGTATCCCTGACCACCTTGGAGAGAGCTCCAACATACTTGACCTCTTCCTCACAACTAATCCTTCTGCTTACTCTGTTAATCTTTTCTCTCCGTTGGGCTCCTCCGATAACAACCTTATTATCTTAACCTGTCCTATCACTCCGGTACGGCCTGTGGACCCTCCAGGGAAACGTCGTCTGTGGCATTTTGGAGCCATGGACTGGGAGGCCCTCAGGCAGTACTTCTTTGATTTTCCCTGGAATGATTATTGCTTCCATGGCCGTGAGCCATCTGAGTGTGCCTTTGCGCATTACGGAGGTTATTCTCTCGGGCATGGAAGCATACATTCCTTTCTCATATCCTTTGACTAATGCAAGAAAACCTTGGTTTAATCACGCTTGTTCTAATGCTGTCCGCAACAAGGAGAAGGCCTTCAAAAGGTACCGGAGCCAACCCACCCCTGAATCACATCATCTTTACGTTTCTGCCCGGAATCGTGCTAAGTCTGTTCTTCGCTCTACTAAAAATAATTTCATCCATACTAAATGCTCTCAACTCTCCAACTCGAATTCTTCCCACTCCTTCTGGCACCTTGCCAAAAATCTTTCTAACAACTTTACCTCATCATCCTTCCCTCCTCTTTTCTACTCTGATGGTTCTGTAGCTATTTCTTCTACTGATAAAGCAGATCTCTTCGCACAGACTTTCTCCTCCAATTCCACCTTAGACGATTCCGGTGCTGTTCCTCCATCAATTCCCCCCTCTGACTTCCTCATGGCTGACATTAAAATTTCTTCATTGGATGTATTTTCTGCCATCACTGGCCTCAGTACTAACAAGGCATATGGGCCTGATGGGGTCCCTCCTGTTGTTCTCAAGAACTGTGCTTCTGTGCTTACACCCTGCCTAGGCAAACTCTTTCGCCTTTGTATGTCACTTGTACCTTTCCTTCTTGCTGGAAGTTTGCTCTCATTCAGCCAGTCCCAAAGAAGGGTGACCACTCCCAACCCTCCAACTATCGTCCAATTGCTTTAACGTCCTGTATTTCAAAAGTTTTCGAGTCAATTCTTAATAGAAAAATTTTAAGGCATCTTTCCTATCACAACCTTCTTTCCGATCGTCAGTATGGGTTCCGTCAGGGACGCTCCACTGGTGATCTTCTCACCTACCTTTCAGACTTCTGGTCATCCTCCTTTCGGGACTTTGGCGAAAGCTTTGCCATTGCACTTGACATCTCAAAGGCTTTCGATCGAGTCTGGCATAAATCTTTAATTTCCAAACTGACCTCCTACGGTTTCTATCCTTCTATCTGTGCCTTCATCGCTAGCTTCCTTTCTGGTCGTTCTATAGCCGCTGTTGTAGACGGCCATCGCTCTTCTCCTAGATCTATCAACAGTGGTGTTCCTATGGGCTCTGTCCTATCACCAACTCTCTTCCTTTTATTCATCAATGATCTTCTAAGCTGTACATCTAACCCTATCCACTCATACGCTGATGACTCCACCCTTCACCTTTCCATTCGGTTCCCGCAACGCCCATCTCAACAGTTACTTCAACAAACAAGGGATGAGGCTATGGCACACCAAATGTCTGACTTGGCTCGTATCTCTGACTGGGGTAAAAATAATATGGTTGACTTTAATGCATCTAAGACTCGGTTCTTACACCTATCAACCCGACAAAATCTTCCACAGGTATACCCACTAATGTTTAATAATATTCAGCTTAATCCTGCATCATCCTTGAACATGCTTGGGGTTTCATTTACTCGGGACTTATCTTGGAAAGATCATATTACATCTCTTGTAAAATCTGCTTCCAAGAGATTGGGTGTGCTAAGCCGACTCCGCTCTTTCTTTACTCCTGCACAATTGTTGACTCTAAATAGGTGTTTTATCCGCCCCTGTGTGGAGTACAACTCTCATGTGTGGGGAGGCTCCCCACATACAGCTCTTCTCAATAGGGTGGAGTCAAAGGCTTTTCGTCTCATTAACTCTCCTCCTCTTACTGACTCCCTTCAACCTCTGTCTCTTCACCGCACTGTTGCATCTTTATCTCTTTTCTATCGCTACTTTAATGGTCACTGCTCCTCTGAACTGTCTGCTTGCATTCCTCCACCTCTACGACGGGCGCGTAGCATCCGTCTGGCAGCAAACTCTCATCCCTTTTCTGTCCAACTCTCTAATGCAAGAGTTAACCGTTACTCCCAGTCTTTCATTTATGCAACAGGTCAGCTCTGGAACTGTCTCCCTCTGTCTGTATTTCCTGCTGCCTATGATCTCCAGTCTTTCAAACGCAGTGTGTCCAGGCATCTCAAAGTGATCGGATCTTGAATTTGGCTGTCTATTGTATTTTGTTTTTCTCTTGGAGGGAACTGTTACTGCGGGCTCATGGCCTTTGGTTCCTTCTTCCTCGCATAAAAAAAATATATATATATATAACCTATGGGGAAGCATCAGCAAGACGACACTGCAAAAAAACTACATAAAAAGATAGGTGATAAAGACGTAAGGAAATTCAGTTTTCCAAATAGGGCATTTGACCAGTGGAATGCACAGCCAAATGAAATAGTGTGTCCCAAAACTATTCGTAAACTTAAAGATATGTATAATAAAACTGATTTAATACATAGGACAGTACGAGCTTGACTCATTCTTGTAAGGATACAATTAGGTAAGATCAGTTAGGTAAGAACACACACACACACACACACACACACACACACACACACACACACACACACACACACACACACTCATCCACCCCCCCCACACACACACTCACTCACCCCCCCACTCACCCCCCCCACACACACACCAACTCCCCCCTCCCACAAACACACTTATGTGTTAAGATAACATTAAATTAGGTTAGGTTAAGCTGGTTTACGCTTGATTTGATAAGGTGCAAATATAATATTTTTATTACATAGGCTACGAATTTTATGCATAATTAGTAAATAATAACCACATAAGGAAGAGTAGGTTATGACTTCCCAACAAAAGAAATAATTAGAAAAAGTAAATAACGATAAGAGAAACGCTACGCCAAACGTGCGTCTACGAAACGTAATTTCGGTAAAACGTCTGTTGGGCAAACTGTCCGTCTGTGAATTGTCTGTCTGGGAAACGTCCGTAATCCCCCTTGGGCAAAGCCGTTTTGGACCATTGGTAGTTTTTTTTTTTCTTATGCTTTTGTGTTCTTTTGCGTTAAGCCTGCGCCTCTGCACCTCCTCCTTAACAGGATGCTCTGATATGTTATTAATTATGATATGAGGAGCATACAAGATTATAAGGTGTAATGTGTAATATAAAGCCCTTATGAAGACGTTTTAAGTAATATCGTATCGATTTATAAACCAGTAACTCATAAAAAGTAATGAGCAAAACAAATCCCCGATCACTTAGCCTTACGTAATATCGAACACCAAGTAAGACACAAGTGAATGGCACGGGAATTACAAAGCCACTTGAACCCGAAACACTGGGCATAGAAGTCGCAATATCCGCAGCCAATTTCAGATTTTTAGTATCATGTGCCCTCTCCCTGTAGTGCATTTTTATGATCCTCGAGAGGGCAGTGGGTGGTACTCTTTCTACCCTGACTCGTGGCGATATTGTCTGGCTAAGAATAAAAATTATTTAGAAAAAAAAAAAGTGTCTTAACCACTTAATTTTAGTGATCTTTTAAATGTCATATTTTTTCTACCATGTTCCTTCTGACGAGTACATTTAATTAAACGAGGCAATCCTGGTAGAAAAGAGGTTCATGATTGCTTCATCTAACTCTTTCCACACTTCGGAAAGTGTTCCTGAAAAAAAAAAAAATAAATAAAAAATTGAAGATAGCAAAACTTTAACGTACAATACATGTGTCATCGTATGAAAAGAGACTAGTGATGTTTTAGAACTTGCAATGGGAGACGTGGATGGCACTCTTTTTCTCTGAATCAGTGAGCGTTATTGCCAGGTTGAGAATCACTTCAATTTAATCACTTCATGACAAACAAAAGCTCGTGCGTTTTTGAGTCTAAAACGTAAAACCGTCATCACTGTCATCGTCATCATCATCATCACATTAAATCTATTCTTCCCACTTAAGGATTGGTTGCGGCAGAAAAAGTGGGGAAAAAAAAAAAGAGGCAAACTGAGGGTAATATAGGTTCTGGAGACCATCATCCACTTACTTGATGTAGTGCTGCTTACTTCCTCGTTCACCTTTTTTCGTTTTCTTTCTTATTTTGTGTGTGTGTGTGTGTGTGTGTGTGTGTGTGTGTGTGTGTGTGTGTGCCCTCCTGTCTTCCTATTTCTCTCATCTTTCCTATCACTTTTTATAACTCTTCTTTCCTTTTCTGGCTTTACATCGAGTGACAAGCTTACTGGTTTCCTGTACGCCAGGAAACCATTCACAACGCTGAGAGGTAGTAATGTAACCAACCCATACGTGTTCCTTACGTGTAAACTTGTGGGTTGGCAGAGGGTTAGTGGCCCTCCCCGTAAAACCACTAACTCAGATACAAATGGCCACCTCATACGGATTTATGGCATTTGGCTATAGATATATAGATGCCCAATGAAATGGGCACCAAAAGTCCTTAAAAAATCGTTCAGGCTCCTAGTATCATAGTTAAACCTCACGAGCCTAACTGTCTGTACGCATTTTATTTATTATATTTATTTATGGATGCAGGTTCATACGCCTTGCTTCATACTTCTCACCACCAGATATTTCATATTGTAAAAAAAAAAAAGAAAAAAAATGAAGGAAAAGTTAGCAAAACATAACTTCCCCCCAAAAAAGTTTGACAAAGTTTACCCGTGCAAGGAAAGTTTGAATAAAAGAAACTCAGACACGTTCAGTTACGAGACCTGGCCACATTGTTTAGGCAAAAAAAAGGAAGCCTTGTGGTAATGCGGTTAAAAATAATCACCAACCCATTTAGTTCGAGTACAGCACTTCATTTTAGTCTTCTGTCTCTATCTATATACCTAGGCTGCTTCCCCAAAGAAAGGGAGGTAGCCGAGACAGGACGACACACTCCAAATTTACTTATCCACCCACACACATTCATTCGCATCTTAGCCCCAAGGGGAGAGGGGACAGATCCTCACAGTACCACACCGCACGAAGGTCAACTGCGCAGTGCAATCAGGGACAACCGCAGCAGGGCCAGACACCTGAGTTGGTTTACACCTGCCACATCATAATAGACCCATCCCCTTGCCCGCACCTGACCTGATCAGTTGATCAGACCAAATGCGGGAGAGTATTCCCTCAGGGTTGCCTCATCATTTATTCATTCACAATTTCTCTCCAGTAATTCCTATCATGCGCATCCACTCTTCCTTGCTCAACAGACATCCCTCTCGCATCCAACACTCTCTTCACACTGTCCATCGATCCTATTCGTGGTCTTCCTCTTAGCCTTACACCTCTCATATCCGATCCAGTTATCTTTTTCACCAATCCCTCATCATCCATTCTCTCCATATGATCAGACCATTTCAACACCCTCTGCTCACCTCGATCAGTCATCTCCTGCACAACTCCGGTTCTCCTTCGCACTTCATCATTTCTCACTCGATCCATACTTGTCACTCCACACATACTCCTCAGGCAACTCATCTCCATTACTTCAAACTTTTCCTCTCTGCTACACCCATATTCCATGTTTCAGCCCCATACAACGCAGTCGGTACCACAGCACCCTCATACAGCCATCTTTTTACATCCATTCTAACCCAACAACATTTAAACACTGTTTTCATTCCTCCCAGCACCTTTCCTACTTCATTCGTTCTAAACTTCACTTCTGCATCTATTCTTCCATCCACAGCAACATGTGACCCTAAATACTTAAAACACTACTTCCTCAAGCAACTCACCATTCAAAACTATATTCATCCTCCTACAATCTACCAAACTCTTACACCTCATCACTTTTCTCTTATTCTCATTAACTCACAATTTCGTCCTTTCACACACCCTTCCAAACTCCTCTGCCAACTGTCTCAGTCTCTCCTCTGAATCAGCCACCAGTGCAGTATCATCTGCAAACAGCAACTGATTCAGATTCCACTCTCTACCATTAGCATTCACCAGACTCAAACCTCCACCTAACACTCATGCATTTACCTCCCTTACGACATCATCCATTTAAATAACAATCAACTAAGGCGACATCACACATCCCTGCCGCAACCCCACTCTCACGGGAAACCAATCACTTACAGTGTTTCCCACTCTTACACACGCTCTAGTATTTACATAAAAACTTTTCACTCCTTTTAGCAACCTACCATCAAGTTCATACAGTCTTAAAACAGTCCACAAATCCTCCCTATCAGTTCTGTCATACGCTTTCTCCAAATCCACAAACGCCAAAAACACATCCTTACCCTTCGCTAAATACTTTCCACACACCTGTCTCACAGCAAACACCTGATCCAAGTGTCCCCTCCCACTCCTAAAGGCACATTGCTCATCACCAACAACTCCCTCTGTACCCTCTCTAACTCTCTTAATTAACATTCTGACATACACCTTACCTACGACACTCAACATACTTATACCCATAAAGATAGTACCTTCATACTTATCACCCTTACCTTTATACAGTGGGACCACACAAGCACTTGCCCAGTCAACTGGCACCATACATCTCACAAAACAGACATTCAACAATCTTCCTAACCACTCAGCAATAGTTGCTCCACCACCTTTCAGGCATTGCACAGCACATCCATCCATACCTGCAGCTTTCCCTGTTTTCATCTCCTTTACTGCCTCCTGCACTTCCTCCATCGTGATCAAAGAATCATTCAGGTCTCTCACCACACCAACACATTTATTCCTTGCATCCTGCCATCTGCCACAATCTCAGCCTCCCTTTCCTCTTCCATATTTACCAATCTTTCAAAATACTCTGCCCATCTCTTCCTTACTGCATCCATCTCAGTTAACATCCTTCCATCCTCTGCTTTTACTCGCTCTTCCTTCCCAGACTCTTCCTTTTGCACCCTTTTCACCTCCTTCCAAAACATTTTATTCTGTTGGAATTTTCATCTGCTGCCACTTTAGTATCAAGCACAGCCCTCCTCGTCCTAACCCTCTTTTCCTTATAACTCATATGACACCTTTTTCTTCTTTTACAGCCACACTTCATATGCACGTCTCTTCTCAGCCACGCCCATACATACTTCCCCGCACCACCATTCACTTCCCTTTCTTACACCATCACCCACTCGTCGCACACCACACACCTCTTCTGCATGCCTCACCACAGCACTCTTAAACAACTCCCATTCTTCCTTCACACTGCCATTCTCCTGATCTTTCACTGCGTTCCACTCATCTTTCAATTTCTTCTGATACTCTATCATTTTCTCTCTTTTATCCAACTCACCCACTTTCAAAACCTCCCTGCCACACCTAACTCTCCTAGCTCTTACCCATCTCTTTCCTATTCTCAACTTTCCCTCCACCAGGTAGTGGTCAGACATACCTCCACTATCCCCTCGCAAAACTTTCACATCCAACAATCTTCCTCTTACATTCCTGGACACAACAACTATATAGTCCATCAATGCTCTATCAACAACCCTTCCACCCTCCTGTCTTACCCATGTATACTTACAAACATCTTTCTTCTCAGACATGGTATTTCCAATCACACATCCCTATCATTCGTTCTAAAGGTGAATGTAGGGAAGAGTAAAGTGATGGTCTTTGAGAGAGGTGAAGTCAGTGAATGTACAGCGAGGTTGGATGGTGAGGAATTGGAAAATGTGAGTACGTTTAAGTACTTGGGTAGTGTGATGAGTAAGGATGGAGGTTTGGAGGGTGAAGTGCTTGAAAGGGTACAGCAGGGAAGAAAGGTTGCTGATTCTTTGAAAGCAGTGATAATAAACAGGGAAGTGAGCATGGAAGTGAAAAAGTTACTACATGACAGTATTGTGATACCAACTCTAACGTACGGAAGTGAAGCTTGGACATTGTTGGAAGGACACAAGTCAATAGTGAGAGCAGTGGAAATGAGTTATTTAAGAGGAGCCTGTGGAGTCACATGGAGAGACAGGCTGACGAATGAGGATATAAAGGAGCGTTGTGGTGTGGATGTGGATGTAATAGGAAATGTTATGAGGAACACACTGAGGTGGTTTGGCCATGTGGAGAGGATGGAGGGTGAAAAACTGACGAAGAGAGTGTATGTGAGTGAGGTGGAGGGGGGAAGAGGGAGGGGGAGGCCGAGGATGAGATGGAGGGATGGGGTGGAGAGGTATATGGGAGAGGGGGGTGTGAGTTGGGAGCAGGGCAGTGAAATGGCGGGGGACAGGACGACGTGGAGGCGATTTGTTTGTGGCCACCCCAAACGAGATTGAGGCGTCTGGCAATAGATAGACAGATAGACATCCCTATCATTCGTTCTCCATTTTCATTTCTTTTTCCAGTTACACTATGCATACTAACTACACCTTCAGCTGATACATTTCCCACTCTAGCACTCAGATCTCCCATCATTACCACATTCACATTCGCTCTAGAACGCTGCAGACACTCATCAACATCATTCCAGAAAGACTCCCTCTCTTCTTCATCCCTTTTGCTACCAGTCTCGCTCCCACTAAGTAGTTTTAATTGACCTTTTGCAAAGACTCTCTCTCTCTCTCTCTCTCTCTCTCTCTCTCTCTCTCTCTCTCTCTCTCTCTCTCATAGACCAGCAATATGTAGTAATCTGTAATATGTATTACATCAGTAATATGATATTACACAAACTGTGATGGGGAAACTATGATATGATAAATATACTTTAATTCAAAAGGAATAATGTATATTATGACAAAGATACCCCTAATTATAACGGACAATGTGAAATCACCAAAGTACACCTTGATGTATAGGGAAAATGTACTGTACATGTACAATGACGTAAGTACACCGATATGATAGAGAACAATTTAGTACAATTAAATGCACGTAACTAACCTAATATAAAAATAGTAACAAAAGCCTATCCAGATATATCAGAGGCAATGTAGTACAACACTCTTCAGCTCCGATGACTCCATCTCAGATGAATATAATCGGAAGCAATGAAATATACAAGAAGCGACCATGAGATGGTTAACTGTTAAGATAGATGTGTACCAAAAAGTAACACGAGGCAATGTAATCTGATAATACTGCATTTAGTGTAACCCTTTTCAAGGTGGCAAAACTCTAGTGTTGTATTCCAGCTAAGGCAAGACAATGATTTTCAGCTTAAGAGTGAGGGTAAGAGCACCAGACTAATAATCCGTCAATATATATATTCTTTCATGATAGGGAATACATTAATACTCATTTCCAGGTAACGTCAACCGATTTTATTAGTGTCAGAAAAAATGTCCCCAAATAAAGGCACAGAAAAGAAAAACAACTAGTTAAGTAATTTATTGTAGCCGTGATGAACTTACTAACATGTTTGTCGGGATTTAACTCCTTTAAGCGGGTGTGAAAGGCGAGAGATGTGAACGTTGAGCGTACAGTTGCGAGAGGCAGACCGAAAATGACGGAACGAGGTCATAGCGTGTGAATTCAGCGATAAGGGCATTCCCGGTCCAGCAGCGGTAGCAGCAACATCTCCTGCCTAGCCATGCCTTCTTCAATTCACTCGGCCTACGACCCGTCGAGGGGGGCCTCCTTGGGCAGTGAGGAGCCTAGTAGCACGCAGACCATCGTGGGCGTCGTGAAGTGGTACAACGTGAAGGCGGGGTACGGATTCATCAGGCGCCAGGACACTGCCCCCGATGTTTTTGTGCACCGTCTGGGGATCGCTGCTCCCACTTCACGGCGTCTACGGCGCTCACTAGGCGAGGGTGAGACAGTCGAATTCCACCTCCGCCGGACGCCGAAGGGTCCCGTGGCCAGGGACGTCACCGGGCCGGGGGGTGCAGCTGTGCAAGGCTCTGCCTATGCATGCGGCGGCGCCCCACGTCCCGGAGGCCCCGGAAACTGGATCCTAGTCGTTCTGGTGAAGTGGAAACGATTGTTACAATGTGCATCGCGACGGCGAAGGCGTTCTGTGGTGATGACAGGGAGGCGCTGCTCGTTCTTCGCCCCCTTATTTTTGAGAAGAACGGGTTGCCGCACCTTGCTATCCCACAGAGCTTCGCCCGTGGTGCACGTTCTGTCCCTCGTCAGGAGCGTCGCGCCCCTACGCTGCAGCCTCTCCATCCCCGCTGAACACCGCGGAAAAGGCTGCAGCTTAATGCTCCTCTTAACAGGAGAACTGCCTCCTCTGCCACTGCGCCTAACCCAGTCTCGGATCCGGCAAACGAGCCGACCACCGTCACTTCTCACCACCCACCGTCAGCAGCTGAGGAGGAGAGGGCCCCTTCTCCCGTCACTTCCATTCAGGACGCGGACGTCCCTCCCCCTCAGTCACCTACACCTCCTGCTGATGCCGTGACCGCCGACGAAAACACCACGCCTGCTCCGAAGAAAAAGACTAAGAAGAAGGGGAAGAAATCGAGACAACCACCACCACCTGTCGCGATGGAGACTGAACAGCCTGTTTCTCCATCCCCTGCCTCTTCTCCCACTTAGATTCACAGAGCGTCCTCGCCCAGCTTCCTCCATTGACAGCTCGTATTCGTGCCCACCTCGAATCGCTGTCTCATGACGAGCTGCTCACACAACAAGAGCGCTATGTGGAGGAAAATTTCGCTGACGTAGTCGACGCCGTTTTCCACCTTCACGCAGGAATTTTCCGTCCTGAACACCGCGCCTGTCTCCTCACTACTAGCCAGACCCACCCTGACGACGTAGCTGCTATTGTTTTTATAGAAACTGCGTTAATGCGCAACACTACATCGCGCTAGTTTTCTTTTTACGATCTTTTCAGCAGTCTACATTACGACCGTCTTCTCCCACCCTTGTCGCTTCTCCTCGTCTGCCTTATCTGCACTGTCTGCCGTGCTTGCTTTCATGGGAGAGCTATTTCTGCCTTTTTTTTTTTTTTTTTTGCCTGACGGGCTGTCATGTTTGCCCGTGTCCCCACCACTGTTGTGGGTCAAATATTCACAAACAAACAAAAAGCGATAAGGGACTGAACAGGGAGGCTGAACGAGATCGAGCAGCGCTAAGAATAACCATTAAGTGATAATCCAACGCATGATGGAATGTTTGATCCATTACATTTCGGTGTAATTTAATTAATTACTAATCCACTGCATATTACTAATTATTACATATTACATATTGATGACCTAAATGTGATTGTGTGTGTGTGTATGTGTGTGTGTGTGTGTGTGTGTGTGTGTGTGTGTGTGTGTGTGTGTGTGTGTGTGTGTGTGTGTGTGTGTGTGTGTGAGAGAGAGAGAGAGAGAGAGAGAGAGAGAGAGAGAGAGAGAATCTTTGCAAAAGGCCAAATAAGATTATCTAGTATAAGGAAGACTATAAAGAAATACTCGTACTAAAGGAGTTAATGGAGGTAATTCATAACCGCTCTACTGCAAACACCTCCAATTTTTCCCAAAGCAGTGTGTCCAGGTCTCTGAAATGAACATGTCTGAGCTTTGCTTTTTTCGTTTAAACTTTCCTTGCTCGGGTAAGCTTTGTCAGAATCAGATTTTTAAAAACGTTTTGTTTTGTTAGCTTTTCCTTCATTTCATTAATAATATGAAACATTTGTTGGTGCCAATTATAACGTAAGTTTTATGAGCCGCGAATCCATAAAGAAATATAATAAACAATATGTGGTGCCACGCATAACAAACCTCACCCGACAGCAGTTACAGTTTCTTACTTTCAACCGTTTTCAAGTTATAGCCCTCTGAATATCCGTGATCTTGCATTTGACCTATCAAGATCACTCAAGGTCAAAGGTCATGGTGCCAAATGATAGCTTATATGAGACTTCCTAAATTTTTCGAGTCATAGCCCCCTGAATATTCGTGAACTTGAGTTTGGCCTTTCATGGTCACTTACGATTAAAGATCATGGTGCCGTTTAAAAACCCATATGGGACTCCCTGTATGTTGATAATAGTAAATATCTCTACCTTCAACCAGTTTAGAGTTCTCAGAGAAATTACCAATATGCCGGGAATCGAACTCGGGCTCAGGCGAGAGCCAGGCATATTGGTAATTTCTCTGATGATTTTTCCTGTGTAAAAATACGGGTTCTCTCTTCAGTTTAGAGTTGTAGCCCCCTGAATAACCGTGACCTTGAGTTTGACCTTTTAAGGTCACTTTTGGTCAAAGGTCATGGCACCAATGAAAAGTCCACCTGGGACTTGCTCTATGTTGAAAGTAGTAATTATCTATCTGCAACCAGTTTCAAGTTTTATCTTCCTGAGTATCCGTGACCTTAAGTTTGACCTTTGAGGGCCACTGAAGGTCAAAGGTCTTGGTGCCGAATGAAAGCCCATGTGGGAGTTCCTCTATGTTCCTAATAGTAAATAACTCTATCTTCAACCCGTTTCAAGTTACAGCTCTTCGAAAATCCTTGACATTAATTTTGACCTTTCAGGGTCACTTGATTACCTCCAGAATTTAATTGCTTTGTTTCGAACCAGTGCCCGTATATCCTGAAAGTATCATGTAATTTCATGCAGCCGTTTTTCCGTAATGTTGCTAACAAACAAACAAAGAAACGACCAAAAACAATGCTGCGCCGGACTCAGTTCATGCTAAGTAAAAATACGTACGGATAGGGAGGTTTGTGACGCCGAGCCAGGACTCTTAAGGGCCTGAGCGATGTGTAAGAGGCTGTTGGAGCCCATTTCATTAGGCATATTGTTCATAATTCTCCCAGTTTGCTTTTTTCTTTTTCTATTTTTTTTCCTTCTCGTCTCATCCACAGGAGGGAAGAAAGGTCGTGATGATGAAGATGATTATGATGATGATGGTGGTGTTGGTAAACAAAAATTTTTCAATTTGGACTCAACAGCACACGAATTCTTGCCTATACAAAAGTGATTAAAGCAAATGTTTCTTTTTTTTTTTCTAACCTGACACTTACGTTCATGGATACATTAGAATGAATACCACCTACGCCTCCCAGTGAAAGTTCTAAAACATCATTATCCTCTTTAATCAATTGTCGCATTCTATGTTTAATATATTAATGTCCACATAATTTTTTTTTTTAGTTTGGAGGAGCCTTTTTGAAATGTGGGAGGGGTTGGATGAAACTTTCATTAACCTCTTTTCTACTTGGATCATCTCTTGTAGCTAAATGAAATTGTCAAGAAGGTACAGGGTAGAAAAAAAGAAAAAAAATATTACAGTATAAGTGACGATGAAAATGAAATGGCTGAGGCACGTTCTTCCATTTTCCCTTTTTTTTTTTTTCTCCAAACAATATCGCCAAGTAACAGAGTATAAAGAGTGCCACCCACTGCTCCATCGTGGGTCGTAAAAGTGCACCAAAAGGACACAGCACATGGTACTAAAAACTGAAATTGGCTGGGGATATTGTAGCTCCTCCACCCACTACTTCGGCTTGAAGTGGCCTTGTAACTGCCGTGACATTCAGCTGTATGCTTGTTTTGTTGCAGTTTACATAATGAATCTTTATCGGGAATTTACTTTGGATATTAAATCTCATGAGTATCTTGCCTCATATGTGTGTGTGTGTATATATATATATATATATATATATATATATATATATATCCCATTGAAGCCCAGTGTCCAGAGTATTGGACAGAACTGGGAATTTTCAACTCTTAATAAAGTAGGGAACCCCAGGGTAGGGACCTATGAGCTTCGTGACTATGAGCCGATAGGCGGAGAGCGGTACGGTTAGTACCCTCACAGTGCAGTGCCTCGGCCAGCACCCTTGAGATCCAATGGGATATAGTAGTATTATGTAAACCTTCTTCCTAAAACAATCATTTTGCTCATTGCACCTTATGAATATCTTGTCTGGTATTTATATAATTTACATATCGACATGGATTGCATTTGTAGCAGAACTGAATTTATAACATGCCAGATACAGATACAAGCTGTTAAAGAAGAGGTGAAAGGCAGCGATCTTAAGGAAAGTAACACAAGAACATAAGAAACCAGGGGAAGTCCCGTTCAGGAGAATAGCATGTTCGGCGAAATGTCCGTAGCGATTTGTTCGTCGGGGAAAACCTCGTCAAGGGTATGTCTGATTGTGGTACAAAAAATAATAACTTAAAAATTAGGTGAACAAGAGGTGGCTATTTTTTGTCCATCAATCCCTCCAACCAAGAATGTCATAAAAAGTATGTGATTAAGCGCAGTATAAAAAAAAAAAAAATGACAATATAACTGTAAAAGGACTTACGCAAAACATACAGTAACATACTGGAATTCGAAAGAATATATAACAACGGCGCTGTTCTGAGTGAACTAGGAACAGGGATGAGTCTTAAACCCAACCCAGTCCTGTCATTATAGGAATGTCTACACTATCCTTTATGCAAATTGTCCTGATCCTCCAGAAGACCCACTAACGGCTCATAAAAACATTCACGTTAATCGTCAGTTTTGAGCGAAACATTTCTCCTTTACTTCAGGATACAGAGCGCCAAGACAATGCTCCAAATCGGAAACTAGGCATTTTATTCCATCCATCCACTACTGTATTTCCAGTTCAGTTCCACTTTATCTCCTTATTACAACAGCTATTGCAGTCTTTATCCATTTTTTCGAGTTCTATATTACGCATTGTCATTATATATCTTACTGATATATAGATAGATAGATAGATAGATAGATACTGTATATATATATATATATATATATATATATATATAGATAGATAGATAGATAGATAGATAGATACTGTATATATATATATATATATATATATATATATATATATATATATATATATATATATATATATATATATATGCGTGTGTGTGTGTGTGTGTGTGTGTGTGTGTGTGTGTGTGTGTGTCAAGGCTTTCACCTACTGTACCCGTTTAATCCATTAACGCACTGTATTATAATTGCATTCATCTTCACTCAGACGATTTTATTCAGCTGAGGACACCATTTCAAACTGCTGCAGTTAGATAATCTAATTTTCATCAAGCTCCTAGTCCAAAAGGTCTTCTCTCCGCCATGTTATATTATCCAGACGTAGAAAACATGTACATCATTGGCCTGAAGGGGTTAAGCCTTTTAGACTATACGTATACATTGCATGAAATGTTGGGTGGAGGTGGGTCACATCTCCAGTTACACAAAGTTGTGTTCCTCGGTCCTTCAGATCAGTTGCCATTCACTATATGCAAAACACGACTTAAGTGTACAGACAGCTGGCTGCCAACTTAATACATTTGCAAATTGGCCGAAACAGTACATACAGTACATACATACCGTACCGGTATCGACACTAAACCCCCTTTGTTGTATCAGCCCTTTCACTACGCATTGTTAGTGAAGGTAAATCATATATTTGGGTATTACTTTCTCCTCTGATGAAAGTACCCTAGCAACAACAGATGCCTTCCACGTACAGCTGCGGTTAGTTGTCCCATCATATTCTAGGACAAAAAAAAAAAAAAAAAAAATGAAACGAGACAGCAACCCCTCCAATCGCATTAGATCATTGTTAGATATTTTAGGAAGACGTCATTTGACTCATATAGGGGGAGCGTGTGGCCCATGGGTTGAACGAGCAAGTGACACCTGGAAGACAGTGAGTTCAGTTCATGATCCGGAGATACTCTTGGACAGAGTTTGTGTCCGCTTTGTTGTATTCACACGCGTATTGGAGAGGGATACCTTCTCACGGTGACACCAATATGACCAGGTGATCCCACTGCCTGGTTAGACAAACGGCCTTCAACTCACGCCCTGTCCCCCAAAAGGAGGATGGTGGTGTGCAGGAAAAGGGTAACTTCAGTCTGCAGTCCACTGGGTTCACATTAAGATGAGCGTGGAGCTGCAACTACTGGTACTACTACACTGTTCACCCAGCAGTACAACTGGGTACCTGAATGTAATGTCGATGTTGCAAGGCGTATTCTTGTGGATTTGGGAAAGGACTTGTGGATTTGGGAAATAGATAAACTTTACTGTCTGCCATAATAATAGCCCACATGAAGTCGGTATGCATTAATCTAGTCTTTTTTTTCTTCTTCTTCTTCGACACGGTTTCGAGATAAAATAATAACTGTTGCCAGCAACTATATAAACAGGAACTGTGTTACAATGTTATTTACAAAGTCAATAAATTTACAAGCAAAAACAAACATACCAACTTCTGTGCTATGTTTCGTGTGAAATTCGGCATCGTTTTCATCACAACAATGTTTATATTGTTGAAATGTGTACAGAAAATGTGTTTGAGCGAATATTAGTTGGAGTTGGGATTTAACAAACCATTAAACGATAAGTGAAAGTTACGCACTGAACCAGTATTACACGTACCACGAGCAATGCTACTACCTCGTTACTACTACTGCTACTACTGTTGCTGCTGCTGCTGGTAATAATAATAATAATAATAATAATAATAATAATAATAATAATTATATATATATATATATAAATATATATATATATATATATATATATATATATATATATATATATATATATATATATATTGCTACTAAAAATAATGATAATAAAAATAACAATATTAATAATTATAACAATCATAATAAAATAACAATAAAAACAATAACAATAATATTAATAACGAACTCAGTAACTGTCCTTCGGAAAGTCACTCGACCTACTGCTTCTTACAGTAAGTAACCTTTATCCCACTAGGGAGATTTCGCATTTTTTTCTACCAGCAATGGTCCATGCCAGGACACTTAACCTGGGCCCTTCAGAATCTTAGTGCTGTCTCTGGTTCTCCTGGAACCCTCGCGAGACTCTGAGGTCGGAAGAATCATAATCATATACCTATCCTTATTGTGAAGCCAGAAAACTGTAGGTTCGCCAATAGGTATACAAGGTGTGAATAATACAAACAATATCTGAAGACCCTCAGGTAGCTTCTTGTGTAACATCAACACGGGATCTGGAGACAAAGGTGTCGATGAACGCATGTGTCTGCCACTGTTTCCTACAGTGACCATGACCCCATTGGGGAAATTTGTTTCTTTTTTCTATCAGTAAAGGCCCATGCTAGGACACATAACCTGGGCCCTTCAGATTCCTTGGACAGTCTCCGGTTTCCCTGGAATCGTTGCGAGACTCTGAGGTGAGAATAATAATACCATTAAAAACATTAGTCTCTGCCTAAGCAGTGAGTGAAAACTAACCTAGCTAGGTTTTCTTAGTATGTAGCTGCAATAAAGAAGATATCTAATGATGTAAGGTATGTGTCATATAAACTAGGTCTGAAGACCCTATGGTAACATCTTGTGTAACATCATGAAGGGATCTGACAAAGGTGTTGAACAATGCACGCGTCTGCAACTGTTTCTCACAACGACCTTGACCCCATTGTGGAGACTTGGATTTTTTTTTCTATCAGCAGTGGCCCATGCCAGGACACATAACCTGGGCCTTTCAGATTCCTTGCATAGTCTCCGGTTCTCTTAGGATCGTTGCGAGACACGAGAGGCGAGCATAATAATAATACCAGCAAAAACAATAATGTCCACATACGTAGCACGTGGAGAAATATATTACAAGCAAAAACCCTCAGGTAAAAGATGGAGATTACATATCGCCCAGTTTTTTTTTTTTTTTTATGAAACTGCGATAAGTAACCATAGGTGCTGCATTGTCGTTGTTTAGATTTACCTCCCTTAGGAGGACCGGGCCAAAAAGGAGACCGCCAGAGCAAATCTGAAAAATTTATTGGGCTCGAGAAGAGCTGCTGGTGGTAGAGTGGAATCGTCCACCTACCCATAAGTTCGTTCGTTCGTTTACAGTTTTCCTGCACCCCTAGTGCAGACCGGGCCATGCATTAGCCCGGTCAGTGGGGTATGGGCTGATTAAAAAATACAGGAAGGGTAAAGATAGGGCCTGGAGGTTGCCCAGCACACACCCCTTGTCTCTGGCTGGCTTTGTGGTGTGTGATACCCATAAGTGTGTAGTATGTGTAACATAAACAAGATCTAAAGACCCTTAGGTAACTTATTGTGTAACATCAACGAGGGATCTGACAAAGGTGTTGAAAAACTTATGTTTCAGCTACTGTTTCTTGACTCAATTGGAGAGATTTGGATTTTTTTTTTCTATCAGCATTGGCCCATGCCAGGACAGACAACCTGGGCCCTTCAGATACCTTGCACAGTCTCCGGTTCTCCTGGAATCTGAGGCGAGAATAATAGTAATACTTAATACAGCACTCTAAATGCATTATCATACAGACTGAAATTAAATGTAAATATAACATAACAAGCAATCATCGAAATAAAACATTAAAGAGAGAAAAGGGGAATAAGAATTAATGTAACGTTACAAAATAACCTCTGCTCACAATAACAGGTTATCTGGGAACTCTGATTAGTAACAGAAAATGTGCGAACTATCCGGAATTTTCCACTATCACCTTGCTAGCACCCCTGCTTCTCAACACTACCCCGTCCCCAGCCCTTTTGTCATCCCGAAAAAAACAACACAATATTTGGAAACATTATCTTTAATCCTAACAAAACATTTAATCCACCCATCAGTCAATCCTACGTTGCCCCATGAGGACTGTAGGAACCGGGGACTAGGCAAGTTGGTCCTGATATTTAAAATAAAAGTCCGGAGCTACTGTGGAATCTTGATAATCCTAGCACTCCAAAACTTTATAATATACACAACATAGTCCTTCAACTTATCAGGTCTTCTCCCATGCCACTTCCAACGATGTCCCTGTTCCTCCACACAGTCCACTCTTCCGGGTTCAATTCTTCTCTGAGGAAACTGTCACAGTCCTCTTGTGCTTCAGCTCCTTGATCCTCCTCAACATCATCGGCTTCAGGTCTGCATGATTCCTCAAAGATGTCCCAGCTGTACTTTCGTGACCCATGGAACTGCCACAGACGCTTTTTCTGTATCACATTTGGGCGAGACTTCCTGCCTCCCTGAATACGGTATGTTGCATCTGACAGTAGGTATGTCACAGTGTAGAGCCCAACCCATGGAATGTGCAGCTTCAGTGACTGTCCCTTCTTCCGCTAATGACTGTTTAGCCAAACTTTGTCACCATCCTTGAAGCGCACATCACTTGCCTTGGCATCATATTTGCACTTCATTACTTCACTTGAACACTTCAGAGCTCCTCAAACTGATGTACCTATGCCAGTCTTTCCTGAAGATACTTTGCATTGCTGGAGGTGTCTGAAGGCAGCTCTTCACCAGGTGATCTTCCCATTAACAGATCAACTGGCAATCGTAACTTGTGGCCCAACATCAGTTTTGCAGGGTGTAACCAGTAGACTCGTAGGATGCTGACCGATATACCACCAGCAACGCAGGTAATTTCTGGTCCCATGCTCTCTGTCCCACTACACAGTACTTGGCCAGTTCTTGTCTCAGGGTCCATTTGAATTTCTCCACCATCCCATCTGACTGTGACCTTAGTGGAGCTGTCCTGGTCATCTTGATCCCCAGTTACTTGCAGCACTCAGCAGACTTGAAGTTTCTACCCAGGTCTGCAAGTAGCTCTCGTGGCATCCCAAAACGACAGAAGAATTGATAAACGAACACCTTAGCAACAGGTGCGGCTTCCTGACCCGGGATGGCATGGGCTTCTGGCCAGTTTGTGAAGTAACCATGGCAACACATTTATACCAGTTTCCTTTGCTTGTGAGTGGCAGAGGTCCAGAAATGTCCACTGCAACTCTTTCTTACGGTGCATCTACTTGGTACAGCTGAAGTGGGGTGCAACCACATATCTTGGGTCCCTTCATGGCACACAAAAATCACAGGCCCAACACCACTCTTCAATATCCTGATGCGTGCCAGTGCAGTAGAACCTCTGTCACAGCCGACTTAGTTTTCTTCACTCCCAGATACCCACTAGTGATCTGGTTATGAGACTCTTCTAAGACCTCAGACCTCATTTTCTTTGGAACCACCAGCTGCCAATACTTGCTGAGGCCACTGGGTGTCTCCCACTGATGCTCCAGTAGTCCAGGGTTAAAACAAACATCCCACTGACTCCAGCAGGTCGTAGTTGCAGGGCTAAACCTGGGAACCTCTTCCCAAGATGGTCACACTGTATTCTGCTGCAGCCACTCTAGCACTAGTTGTAAATCTGTATTCTCCATCTGCATCATCTTCAGGTCTTCTTCAGCTGACACTGTCACTTTCAATCCAGTACAGCTGCATTTTTGTTTTTCATGTTAAGATTTTCTTTCCTACGACATTGCTTGGAACCTGGGTCACAAGGCCAATGACGCAGGGTGTCAGCATTGTCATGTACCCGCCAAGGACGTGCTGCATCTCATACATGTGCTGGTCAGGCTTCCTGATCCAGCATACCATTTGTACCTCTGGATTCTTTAATGTCTTCAGCCACTTGAGTGCTGCATGGTCCATCCTGATGATGAAGTACAGTAGGACCCATACAAGTTAGGATGGCAGAAGTCAAGGCTTTTCATCACTGCCAAGAGCTCCTTACAGGTCACACAGTAGTTCCACTCCGGTGGGCTCAGCTTCTTGCTGTAATATGCCATCATATGTCAGTCTTCTTCTGCAACATGACACCACCAATGCCATGGTCCCTAGTGTCACGGTTCAGGATGATCTGGGTACGGCAACACTGGAGAGCTTGCCAACACATGCTTGAGTTCATCGAATGCCTTCTGAGTCACTGCAGTCCTCATAAACTTATGCCTCTTTCCTAACAACTTGTGCAGAGGTGCATCTAACGTTGCAAAGTCCTCTACAAAATGCCGGTAGCAGGTACACATTCCGCCTTCACACAAGTTGGAACCGGCCAGTTTTTGACAGCTGCCTCCTTCTCTGGATCAGTACAGATGCAGCCCTCTCCTACGTTATGTCCCAGTTACTTCACTTCCTTCTGGAACAAGTAGTGCTTCATGGGGTTCAGCTTGAAGTGTGCTGTGCAGATCCTGCTGAACACCTCTGAGAGTCTCTCAGATTCCATTCAAACACAGCCACATCATGAAGATAGATGAGAACTGTCTACCAGTGCAGGCCTTATGGTACTTTATCCATAAGGTGCCCAAAAGTAGCCGGGGCATTTTATAGGCCAAATAGCATCACTTTGAACTGCCATAAATCCCTACTGTATGAAAGGGCAGTTTTCTCCTTGTCATTTTCTGCTGCCTTGACCTAGTGATATCCTGCTATTATGCTTAGGGTTGAGAATCGTTTGACACCTGACAGAGCATCCAGCGTGTCATCATTTCTTGGCAAGGGGTTTGCAATACGCATCATTCACTGTCTCTTCATTTAGGGATCGATAATCCACACAGCTCCTTACTGAGCATTCCTTCTTCCTTTCGAGAACAACTGCTGATGTCCGAGGACTGTTGGACTTTTCTACCACTCCTTGACTTTGAAGACTCCCATCATCCTTTCCATTTCTTGCTGTTGAGCTGGCGCCATCTGCCGAGCAGGCTATATATTCAGGTAGTGACCCCCGGTGTTTATACAATGCTACACCAGATGTGTGCATCCCAAGTCTAGGTCTCCAGTGGAAAAGACATCAGCATACATCACTGGTAGTTGCCTTAACTGCAGCACTTGAAAGACATCCAGGCACTGGCAACTCCTTGAAAACAGATTTTGTAAGTGGTCTGGCAGATACCCACCTTCTTTGACTACAATTCTTTTATGGGCATTCCATTGATGCCACTGAAGGTCCACTGCCTGGAACAATCCCATTGTTTCTCCCTCATTAATCTTGTATATCTCATAGGAGAAATTAGCCACCACGACTGGAACTTCACCTGCGGCTCTCTCCACCAAAGTCCTCCCCACCACTGCTCAAGCAATCGTCATGCACCATCCATCAGGTCCCACCACTAAACAGCTGACAAAAGAGACACTCACCTAACACTGGAGCAATAGTTCTGATCTTCGGGGCAGCACTGGAGTGTGCAGCATCCTCACCTCACCACCAAAATTGGCATGTCTCAACGATGTGACAGGAACGGACTTTCCTCGGACCTTGAGCGTCATGGAGCAGAAGTCCAGGTCACATCTGATGGACATCAAATAGTTCAGACCAAGAAGCAATGATTCTCCATGTCTGCCACATTGACTGGAAGTGTAGCCTTTTGCCCTGAGACTTCAATCCAGACATCCAAAGGTCCCTTTAGTTCTACATTGTCCCCAGCTATGCCACACAATTGCTCTGATGACTCAGGCAGATAGCCTTCTAGACATCAATTCTCACAAAAGTTTGTTCTGAGGCTGAATCAATCACCAGGGAACACCTCTTACCATCTATTCTTCTGTCTGCTAGCACACTGTCGATCACAGTTCTCTTGCATTTTCTCGGTGGTGGACCTACTTGGGAGAAAATGGTTAGTTGTTGCCCCTCAACACCAGCCTTCACTAGTTTTCTGCTTCTTTCTTGTCTTCTGCAGCCTTGTTTTTATCCTCCATTTTCATCTTTTGACAATCAGAATTTAAGTGTCCTACCTCACCAAATGCCCAACACTCTTTTGTTGCATTCATAGATTCTCTTTCACTGATTTGTTTTTACTCTTTCTTCCATTTATAACAATACTCCAACCTGTGTCCTGGCTTCTCGCAGAACCAGCAATTTCCTCTAATCTTCTCCTGTTCCCTCTACCGTTTGCAGCAGTCCTCTTTCTAGTGTCCTGGCTTCTAAGAATACTAGCAACTTCCTTCAAATTTCTCTGTTTCATGTACCTGCCCCTTTCTTGCTTTGAATCCTGCATTACATCCTGCATGCTAACTGGATGTAGTGGACCTGACATAGGACTCGAATTCCAGAACCCTGGCTAGTGCTTCTTGCATGTTTCGTGGTTGTGCCGGCTTCACTTGCACTTTCAACTCCACACTATCAAGAGCATCAGTGAACTCAGAAGACTAGCCAACAGATTAGGTGCTGTTCCAGGGTATGCCTTGTGTGTCATTCTCTCCATGTCATGAGCAAGCTGCTGAATCCATTTGCCTCGAGCCTGTACACGGGTCCAGAATCTTGCTCTGTAAACCTCAATCTTGTACATGGTCCCGTATTTTCTCTCCAGTACTTCTACTAGGGACTGATAACTTCTCCTCTCCTCCACTGACATCTGGCCAAGAATCTCCATTGTGACACCCTTCAGGCTAGTAGCAAGCTGCACTGTCCTCTGTCTATCATCCCAGCCATTCTGATCTGCATGTAACTCGAATTGCACATGGTAAGATTCCCAGGATATTTTATCATCAAATTCCTGAGGTTACTTTTTAATTGAACTCCAATTAACCCCTTAACCGCGGGTATTGTTTTGGTCTGACTGTCCTCTCCCGCGGGGGTTTCAGCCAAATGTAAACAAACCTTTAAACCTTAATAACTCTGCACAGAATAAAGTTAGAGAAAAAAAATAAGGTACCATTAGAAAGTACAAACCTTCAGCTTTCCATTGATGTAGGTTTCATGACTTCGTTGACTTTCACAGGACGGGGAGAGCCGTTAGAAGTGAGGGGTGTGAAATAACTATTTTACGCCCCACACACCAGTACCAAATGCCAACCACTCTCTCATAATAGTAATATAAACATATATGAACACTGTACATACGATAAACACCCACTCTGTGTTCACTGAGGTAGGTAAAAGGCACTTCCCTGCGGCTGCACCCGCTCTTCACTGCGGCTGCGCCTCACTTCACTGCGGCAGCACCCACTCACTGACGTTTCCTGCGATCTTTTCATTCTTTCTAACTTCTAATATTATTTTACATATAATATGGGCAATGTACATTATATTTACAATGCACTTATTACTATATTGCGTCACTGGCGCATCACAGAATTACATAAGTGCCGCAGAATTCCACAAGTGCCGCAGATTCTCTTATTACAATATCACTTATTATACTGGCCAATATTTCCTTTATTTTCTAGGCAAAATATCCCTTATTACTACATTATCCATTATACAATTATTGGCAAAGCACGTCACTGTCGCATCACTATATATCACTGTCACTTTCAGTATTTACTCAGAGAGTGGTACTCGGCAAAGCACGGAGTTACACATAGAGCGACTTGGCGTTCAAGGCACTGGTGTGTGCTCATTTTTCTCGTCGTAGGCCTTCGTGTGGTGGTTGAACATACTCTGCAGCGGCCCTGTGACAACCTGCCGCCTGCTTTAGGAGGCAATTTCACAAGCTGGTGCCGGCTCATGTAATTGCGGCACTCAAGACGGTCAGGTTGTGTGTCAGAGTGTCGCCTCGGGATCAATGCCGTCACCTGACCAAATCGTTCAAGTAGCTGCTGCACGACAGTCTTGGAAAACTGTCTCAGTGATGGTTGCCTTATGCCCCCGACTTGTGTCTTGTAAAGAATGAAGGCATTGAGCATGCACATATCGAGCATGTGCAAGCAAGCCTTCCTGTACCATCGGGTGTTTCTCCTGAGACAGTCTATTTCGCCAATCATCATATCAGACTTATCAACGAGTCTCATATTTACATTATAATCAATGACGGCATCAGGCTTCATGATTGGCTCTCCCGTCCTGTAGCTGACCTTCCCAGTTCTCTTCATTTCCCCCTTGTGGATGGTGCTGATCATATTGACGACCTTCTTGTCATGCCACCTGATCGCAAGAAGCTTGTCTGACTTCTTCAGGTGAACATCTCCTGGATGATGATGATGCTTCGGGGAAACTAGGCCACTCTTTCCTATAGCTCCGTACAGTGCCAACAGTGCCAATGCCGTGTTCAGCAAGGTATTTGGAGAGTTTTGGTGCTGTGTAATAATTGTCTGTGTACAGCACATGATTACCACCAAAATACCTCTCCATCAGCACTTTTACAACGGAGCCAGAGAAGCCAAGGGGGTCTTTCCTGTTCACATCCATTGTGCTAGCCGAGTAAATGACAAAATCCATTATATACCCCGTCTCACAGTCACACAGCACAAAGAACTTTATCCCAAAGCGGTGGCATTTGCTGGGGATGTACTGCCTGAATTTGAGACGTCCTCTGAACAATACCAGGGACTCGTCTATGACGACTTTCTGCATAGGCCTGAAAAATCGCATAAATCGATCCCTAATCTTGTTGAGGAAATCCCTCACTTTCCACAAAGGGTCAGTTTGGGACGGGTTGTCATTGTCAGCGAAGTGCAGGTATCCAAGCAGCTGTCGGAACCGATCCCGTGACATATACTTCCCGAATATGGGGATAGTAGTTATGTCATCCACGAGCCAGTACTCCTCCAACTCATGTCTCTTTATATGGGGCATCAAAAACATGAGTGCAAAAAACATACAGCTCTCTGATCCCGACAGGCAACCACGACACTTGCTTTGGTGAGCCAATAGGTCCCAGCCCTTCTGCTGCACACTGAGTTGCATACCTATTGGTCTCATCGCTGACATGCTGCACAATTTCATCATCAAGGAAGGCCAGGAAGTAATCAACAAACTCATCACCTGCGTTGCATGGGAAGGCAGGCTGTATTCCAGCATTTGTCATATCAAACGGTGGATTGTGTGGCTGGAAATCTCCACCGTCAGTCCAAACAAATGCATCAACTTGCCCTGTGCATGGTTCAGTGGCAGGGGCAGGTTGCATTCCACTCGTTTCCCCGTGAGAAGGAGCTGATGTAGAGGCAATGGGTGAGGCAGGAGGTGAGGCAGGAGGCAAGCGGGAGGTGGGTGAGGCAGGAGGCAAGCGGGAGGTGGGTGAGGCAGGAGGCAACGGGGAGGGGGGTGAGTGCGGGGGCGGTGAGTGGGGGGGTGACGCGGGTGAGGGAACTGAGCGGGGGGCAGGCGGGGGGGTTTCTGACCTGGTGCGTGGTGAAACTTGACCCTTTCTACCCCGCTTATCACCTCGCTTATCGCCTCGCTTATCGCCCAGCTTTGCCCTCCAACTGCCACGCATCCCCTTTGTTCTAGGCCTGCCTGCACGGCCTGCACGGCCTGCCTTCCCTCGCTTTGCAGGCTTTGGTAATTCGTACTCCTCAGATGATGTAGACTGAGGAGAGGGCACGACAGATGATGATGATGATGATGTGAGGGCAATTGGGCTAGGGGAACGGGAAATTGATGGGAAATGCGTACTAGGGCCTGGTGTGGAAGACGTGAGCCTGTGCTTCACTCCTTTCCCACGTGCAATACCAGATTTGCCCATAGGAGCCTTTCCTTTCCCAGAGTAAGTTGGGGGTGGTGGGGGGGAATCAACACGATCACTTTCATCACTGTCACTATCAATGGAAAATGGTTCACCACCAATCACTGCCAAATCATCACTGCTTGCTGTGAGTGTGTCACTTTCACTGCCACAGTCAAGAGTAGTACTTACAGTTTTGTCCAGCTCAGTTCTAATTTCAGGAGTGCTCAACCCCTTCTGCCTCGCCGTCGGCAGTTCCTTTACCGGTGTAGAGGTAGAGGGAACACTAGCACTAAACATTGTAGAGGAGGAAGCGAGCGACGATGAGTCGGGACGGAGCGCCATTATCACGCACAGAGCTGGACAGATACTGACTGACGCGGGTCAGGGCAGGGGTGGGGGGGGGCCCCTCGGGGTTGGAGGAGGGAGGTGTGGGATGGCTGGCGTGAAAGAACTCGACAGCTACTCTTGCGTGAGAATATTTGCGCGCCGGGAAAACGCGCGGTGTTCAAAATATTCACGATCATTCCAGAATGCCACGGTTTGGTCCAGTTTTGTCACCGTCATTCTGGAATGACACCCGCGGTTAAGGGGTTAAAGCCATGCACTTCACTGGTTTCGGACGTAATTACTGGGGGATTATAATTAAGTCCAAGACTCAAAACTTCTACATATGATTATTCAGCACTGTAATGCTACCCTTAGATGCTTGAGATTCATAATGATTCACCGTACATGGTCCATTTTGTACACATGCTCCCTGACTTGAGGCTCAGCAGTGCAAGATTTCTCCTCAGCCTCAATTCTCTCACTGATTATCTTCAACTGGTCGTCTGCATGCTGTCTGCAGTCCACTACATTGCACACTCAAGATCCTGCTGCTGTAGCTCAGCATATACTTCCTCCTACAACTATTCCTTTTTTTTTTTCCCCTTCATTTCCTCCTTGAAAGCATCTAGTTGTCTCTGTATCCTCAGTTGTAACTCCTTCTGTTGCTCTTGTAATGCCTCCTGAAGCCGTTCATGTTGTTCTTTCTGCTCTTCACTATGTTCTTGTTGTTGTTTGAGAGTTTTCTTGAGCCCTTTCTGTCCTTCACTATGTGCTTGCAGTTGTTCACTGAGTTCTTTCTTGAGCCCTTTATCTCCCTTTACTTTGTCCTTGTAGTAACTTCACGATTGCAGCCAGAGATGCCTTCTCCTGCCTAGCTTTGCTTCTTGTCTGTACTCCTTCCGGCTCCATGCCGAAGATTTAACTCACTGCAGCACTTTCCAATCCCAACTCCTGACACCAATTATTACGTCCTCATTCCACACTGACACAGGCTTCAAGAGCAGTGGTTCAGTATAGGAAGGATGTTGTTCAGTGAATTGTTCGTCAAAGGGCCAGCCTTTCAATGTACACAAGATCAGCTCAGGTGTCATAATAACACAAGCTTCTCACGTTCGTAGTCTTTATTTTCCAAGTAATTACACTCTGCTTAACTAATTTCACAATCGCCAGAGCTACACTACCTTCACAAGGCCACAAGTAAATTGACCCCTCTATTCTCTCCCCTCCTTATATAACCTTTCTTGATACTCGAACGTTCTTGGTACTCCTAGCGGCAACAGCTCCAAGTCGGAGACATGCAAAATATTCGACACCTTTCTTACATTACGAATCACTCTAAATGCTTTAGCATACAAACTGAATTTAAATATGAATACTACATAATTTAACAATCATCCAAATAAAACAATACAGGGAGAAAAAAGAAGAATAAAAATTGATGCATAACTTTACAAAATACCTCCACTCACAACAGCAGTCTACCTGGTAACTCTGACTAGCAACGGAAAGTGAGTGAACTATCCGGAATTTTCCACTACCGTCTAGCTAGCACCCCTACTGCTCAACAATATATAGTGTCATAGTTAAAGTATTGCTCCACTCTGCTTTCCCAGCTTACTGGTGGTCTCCCTATCGCACCTTTACCTTTGATATTGCTCTCACTTATTCTCTTTGTGATCTCATTTCTGTTCATTTTCTCATTCATAATTTTTTTTTTTTTTTTTACAATTGGCCATTTCCACCCAAAAATAAAACATTGGCTTAAAATATGAGACGAAATTCAACTAAATCAGTTTCACCGAACGATCTTAATTAAAATCAATGCTGAAGAGAATCATCTTGTTTCATTGAATTTAAATCAAATGGCATTCAAGAAATCCGATTTCAATGCAGATTTAGCAGCTCTGACTTGAAATTTATGACAGATAATGTGAAATTTTAATGCAGGGTAGAGTCGGCAACAAATTTATTTTTTATTTTTTATTTTTTATTTTTTTTTGCTACTTTCTTATTATTATCGGTGTTTTTGGATGATGATACATTCATGTGTGCTATCTTATGTTTCTTTTGTTGCGTTTGACACCTTGTTGCTTATTTTTTGCATCAACATTTACTGTTAAGTGTCAAAATTTGTAACAGTGTAAAAATGATACAATAATGATTAAATACGGTTATTTAGTGTTTAATGCTGCATTTAGCACTTTCGCACGATACTTCACATTGTTTCCTTACAGTGTAACCAAGACTTTACATAATCTTTGCATAAGTAAATGCAACAACGGAACCCAACGACTTCCAGTGACCTTGAATTCTAACCTACATCTTTTATATTCAGTATTCACCTACGATTGTAACGGGTTTATACACACACACACACACACACACACACACACACACACACACACACACACACTCACAGTGTTTTCAGTTACAGCTCTCAAAACTCAGATGCCAGACAGACAGCTGCATAGACAAAAACAACCAAGAGCATCAACCACCCCACTAAGCAGGTAGTAAGGGCAAACTCGTGCAAAACGGCGACAAGATAAGCGAAGCCGGTGGTGTATTAATATTCCGTGCTCTAATCTCTGGTCGGTCAAGCTGGTGGACTCAGCTTTTTTCCTCCTCGCTCTTGTTCATCTACCAGTCCAAGTGGCAGCCTTGATAATATACCGACGTTAAGAACCGTATTTCAGAGGAACATAATGACTTATCAATAACTGAGTGTGTGAATCAATGACCAGCCTGTATTGTATCTGTCTATCTACTTATCAGTCTACAGTGAAACAATTTAATCCCTTCAGAGATGGTCACAAACAAATCGCCTCCAGCTCACTCCCTCTCTCATATGTCTCTCCACTCCATCCCTTCGTCTCATCATCGGTCATCCCCTCCCTCTTTCGCTTTCTACCTCACTCTCATACAGTCTTCTTGTCAGTCTTTCATTCTTCATCGTCTTCACTTATGTGCAGCTGACGCGCATTTATCAAAACTCACTTCTTTATTAAAACGATTAACTGCCCCACGAACAAAAGTACTGTACGTGAGGAAAATTATATAACTGAGGTGGAACGAACACGGACGAAGTGACATGGACAGGAGGCCCTTTGTGAAATTAAATGTACGATTGTTATCTATCTGTCTGTCTATCTATCCAACTATCTATCTGTCCGTATGAATGGAGAGAGAGAGAGAGAGAGAGAGAGAGAGAGAGAGAGAGATTCTTCTAGACAAAATAATCGTCTGGATATTATCCGTTGTTTCGTTTATAAAGGATCAAACATGCTTGCATGCGTCGACCTTGATCACCTAATGGTGGTTCTATGCGCTGCTCGATTTATTGCAGCCTCCCTATTCAGTCCATTGTCCGTGAGGTCACGCATTATGACATCGGTCTACTTCTCGCAAATGTATCCTCAGCGTTCACACCTCTCACCTTCCACATCAGCTTAAAGGAGTTAAATCCCGACAATTATTCGTATGTTATTAACTTTTTCACGGCTACAGCAAATTAATTAACTACTTTGTTTCTTTCCTGTGACTTTAATTAGGGACATTTTTTTCTGACACTAATAATACAATCGGTTGACGTTACCTGCAAATGAGTGTTAGTGCATTCCCTATCATGAGAGAAAAAATATTGACGGTTGAATAGTCTGGTGCTCTTATTCTCACTCTTAAGCTGAAAACCATCGTCTTGCGGAAATACAACTCTGGAGTTTTCCCATCCTGAAAGGGCTACATTGAATGCAGTATTATCAGATTACATTGCCTCGTGTTACTTTTCGGTACACTTCAATCCTAACAGTTTACCATCTCATGGTCACTTCATGTATATTTTATTGCATCCGATTATATTCATCTGAGATGAAGTCAGCGGAGCCTGAGAGTGTTATACTACATTGCTCCTGATATATCTGGGTATATCTTTCTGTTATTTTTCATATCGGGCGAGTTACGTGCATTTCTATTGTACTAAACTGCTCTCTATCATATAGGTGTACTTACAGGTATGTCATAGTACACGTACAGTACATTGACCTTATACATAAAGGTATACTCTGGTTATATTATATTGTCCAATATGATTAAGGGTAATTTTGTCATATCATAAATTATTTCCATTACATTTAGGTTCATATTTATCATATCATAGTTTCCCTATTATATTTCGGCGTAATAGAATCATATTACTGATGTAGTACGTATTACTGATGTGTTACATATTGCTGATTATTCATTACTGATCTAATCCATATTCCATACTGATTATCTTAATGAGAGAGAGAGAGAGAGAGAGAGAGAGAGAGAGAGAGAGAGAGAGAGAGAGAGAGAGAGAGAGAGAGAGAATCTTTGTAAAAGGCCAAATAAGATTATCTAGTATAAGCACGACTATAAAGAAATACTCGTACTAAAGGAGTTAATGGAGATCATTTTTAACCGCTCTACTACATCTTCACTCTTTCCCAAAGCAGCAGGTCTCTTGAATGAACGTGTCTGAGTTTTGTTTTTTTCTTTTAAACTATCCTTGCTCGGGTAAGCTTTGTCAGACACAGGTTTCTCAAAGTGTTTTCTTTTGTTACTGTTTTCCTCATTTAAACAGTAATATGAAACATCTGTTGGTGACAATTATTAAGTAAGGTGTATGAGCGGTGCATCCATACAGAAATATACCAAACAAAAATACGTACGGATAGTTACTCTAGTGAGGTCGAGCCAGAACTCCAGGGGACAGAACAATGTGTAAAAGACTGTTGGAGGCCATTTCATCGGGAATGTTGTTGACAATTCTCCCGCTTTCTCTCATGTTTTCTAATTTTTCGTCTCATCCCATCCATAGATGAGAAGGAAGGTCTTGATGATGATAATGATGATGATGATGATAATAACGCTTAGCAACAGCATTCAAAGAACACTAACCACGCTTCTCATTCCAAGTTCTAAAACACCACAAGGCTACCCTCTTTAGTTTCACCTTTGAAATCCTCTTTTGTTCATTAGATCATGGAAGTCTTTTTGAAGTGTTACAGGGGTCACATGCAGCTTCCATTAACCTCTGTTCTACCTGGATCACCTCTAGTTAATTGTGTTTGACGGAATATACAAGGGAAGAAAAAATATTTCATATAAATCGTCACCGAAATGAAGTGATTACGTGTCTGTCTGTCTGTCTGTCTGTCTGTCTCTCTTTACCGAAACGAAGCGATTAAATATTCTCTCTCTCTCTCTCTCTCTCTCTCTCTCTAAACAACACAATATCGCCAAGAAACAAGCTATAAAAAGCACCACCCACTGCTCCCTCGAGGGTGGTAAAAATGCACTTAAAGACCGCCACACGGTACTAAAAATGTCCTGAGATTGGCTGGGGAGATTGCGATTCCTCTGCCCACTAACAAGGGTTGAAGTGGGTTTGTAACTCCCGCGACATTAAGCGTTATGTATGTATATATGTGAGGCCTCTGAGGTACAGTGGTAGAGTGTGCGTTTCGTACACGGGTGAGCCAGGGTTCAGGCCCCGCCAGGGTAATAAATTTTGGGAGTGTTCACCCGGCCACACACTGCATTGGCGGACACCAGGGATGCTGTGGTTAAGCCAGTGTCGCTTACTATAAAGTATGCTTGCACCCAGTCGGCTTGCGGGGGCCGATTACACTTGGTTCACAGACTACACACACATTCAAAGCCACTCCAACACGACAATTACACTAACAAGCACTTCTTACCCTAAATACAATCTCTACTAGACAGCCTAAGCCTCTTGGTAGAGATACATTGGCTGTATAGTCCCGACTTCAGTCGGGATAGGCCGGTCCTGCAGTGGATACTCAAACGGCTGACGATATATATATATATATATATATATATATATATATATATATATATATATATATATATATATATATATATATATATATATATATATATATATATATATATATATATATATATATATATATATATATATATATATATATATATATATATGCAATGGAGCCCGTGTGGTACGGTGGTAGAGTGTGCATTTCGCACGCTGGTGAGAGTGGGTTCGCCTCCAGCCAGAGTTGTAAAAACTTTGGGAAGCCTTCACCAAGCCACTTGCTACTTTGGCGGACACAAGGGGTGCTGTGGTTGAGTCAGTGTCGCATACTAGTATGCTTGCACCCAATCGGCTTAAGGCAGGCCGATTACACTTGGTTCACAGACTACACACACATCCAAAGCCACTACAACACTACAATCACACTCACAAGCACTTCTCACCCTACATACAGTCTCTACCAGACAGCCTTAGCCACTGGGTAGAGATACATTGGCTGTATCGTCACTGCTTCGCTAGGGATAGGCCGGCCCTGCAGTGGACCATAACGGCTGATGATATATATATATATATATATATATATATATATATATATATATATATATATATATATGAAAGCATATTGTATCTCCGAAACGAAAAAAAAAAAAACGATTTGAAAAAATCTCTGTAAAGGCAACAACGGAGAGACCAAACACTGGTAACCAGGATTATGTCCAGAATGATGTATTCTCTGGCTGTGTTTTTGTAAATTACGAGGCATAATGTGTAGAAATATACAATGTATTTGTAGTGGCGCAGTTGGATGTGTGTGTGTGAGAGAGAGAGAGAGAGAGAGAGAGAGAGAGAGAGAGAGAGAGAGAGAGAGAGAGAGCTCTGACTGATTTCCCCTGAGAGGGTGTTTTGTCTAACTTTTGTGTTCCTGCGATGACAAAGACCGCCACCCCCCAGGCTGGCCAAGTGTCTTTTGAAGCACAACGTGTGCGTGTGTTTGTCTCATCTCTTCATTCTCCATCCCATATCTTCGGTCACAGATCATCCACTTACGTACCTACACATACAGTTGCCTAATCTCTTCCAGTCATCGGCCTGTTTCATCTGTCCATCACGTTTCAACCCACCCACTCATCTGTAGAGTCATTTACTTAATCATAATTCACTTACCATCTCATTCACAATAATCCCATCTTGTCATCTGATCATCATCACTCAGTCACTCATCCAAATGTAAATTATCTACTAACCTCCTCACCTACCTGTCACTTAGCCGACACATCCACTCATCTACCCTGTCGCCTAACACACTGTCAACGCATTCACTTAGTCATTCAAACATCTACCCACCCTGCCAGTCACCTAGTCTACTGATGCACCAGCCACCAGGAGTGCAGCACATAACAGAAGTTGTCATGTTTGTGCGCTTCCTCGGCATTCGGGCTCTGAGCTCTTTTGATATGAGGACTCTCGGGAGCAACATACCCTTTCACGCTTAATGTCCCTTCGTAAGATATTTTTTACCTCCGCCACTGATGTTATATTATTGCCCGCGTTTGTTTGCTTGTCTGAGCAGGATTAATAAAAAAGTTACGAAAGTATTTTGATGAAATTTTATGTAAGGGTGGGCCATGGGCCAAACAAGAAATTAATTAATTTTGTGGCGGATCCGGATGAGGATCCGGAGTATCCCGCACATTATCTCCAAAAGTGCCCGATGAATTTCAATTTTGTGGAAAGGTGGGCCATGGACCAAGACATAGTTTGTTAAATTTGGGGGTGGATCCGGATCCGAATCATATATCCACGTATCCAAACCCGGATCCTTTTTAATGGCAATGACATTGGCGGAGGTATGCGCTCTCTGAGTGCTTTCTAGTGTTATGGTTGCTTTTCTGCTTTTTCAGTACGGCGGCTTCATTAATGTTTTAATCATACTCCTTCGAAACGCCTTTGCTCATCTTAAGAAAGACTTCGAACTGCAGTGGTATGATATTGCCTTTGGTTTTCTCTCGTCTAGAGCTTGGACAGCTCAAACATGTACTGTATAGTACGTCCTCAAGCTGAAGCATTATATTATACCATGCGAGGGCACGGCACCCATTTCATACATATAACTCAGTGTTCCTTAGGACAGTGTAGGAATTTATTTTACTTTTATGAAAAGTAGCGATTTACAACCTCATTATCTATTCAGACTACGATAGTCAGCTTTGCATAGTTCTTTCGTGGGAAGAAGGGACAGAATATTATCCTTCCACCTGTCATACCTGGGATGGTCTTTACTAAGCCACTCGTAAATATAAACGTCTTTGGTTATTAAGGCTTACACACCAGTTATACACCCGGACTGAATGAGTACTCGGAATCGTCGCCCGCTCCCCCTACAGAGTATCTATCTATCTATCTATCTATCTATATATATATATATATATATATATATATATATATATATATATATATATATATATATATATATATATATAATATCAGTGATTCTTTTCCAACGATGACAGTAAGGCCTCGTACATCCTCATTAATAAAAAAAAAAAAAAAACTACATATTTGTTACAGATAATTTCATAACACTATCGCTTGTAATGCAATATCTTTCTTTTCGTATTATTCTTTATTACAGTCACAATACTAACTGGTAAAATATCAAAATAAAATAAAAGTATATCAGATTAAAAACATTGGTCTCGTCGCGTAAAATACCGAGAATCTGTGTGTGTGTGTGTGTGTGTGTGTGTGTGAGAGAGAGAGAGAGAGAGAGAGAGCGCGCGCAGCTGGGGATATTCTGGTGGTAATAGTCTTGGGTTGTAAAATGTTATGACTTCACGCCCTGCACTTAGCATCCCAGAGGTTACTTATTGAAGGTGTTACTCTAATGTAATACACTTCTACGACGTAAGGCTGTTTCCTTCCATAAAGTAATCCGCACAACGGTAGTCTATTTTCCTACTATTATCAGGCGTAATATGAGATTGGTTGGCAGTATTCCTCTTGCCAGTTTATGTAACAACTTTCTCTTTATCCTTCTTTTGTAGTGTCATTGTTTTATCTCCTTTACTATGCTTTTGCCTCTACAAGACTCTCACGTTCTTTATATACACATTCAGTTTTTAAAAAATCGCCTTCTGTTATGTATAAAAGAATACTTCATTTGTGCTGACCATGAGATTAGTAATGATAACAATATTAACTTCTTTTTGCCTATATATAATCGCTCTCTTTAAATGGATTATATTTTTCGACTAGAGCTGTCACGGCCCAGAGGATTTTAATGGCTCTAAAATTTATCACATGAGAGCACCTCACTTCCCCATTGCCTGGTGTGATTTATCTGCGAGTAATCTACAGTATGTGCCGACAGCCAAAATATCACACTTCCCTTTTGTGTCTCATGTGTATTTAGTATACCCAATATCTTTTTTTTTCTTTTTCTTTCGCTGCTTTTGTTTATTTCAGTGTTCGTGATATATGTCATGATTCTTACACTTCTACTAAAAGATTACTTCTTTCTCTCTCTCTCTCTCTCTCTCTCTCTCTCTCTCTCTCTCTCTCTCTCTCTCATGTTTTTAACCAAAGTAATTTTCATGTCCATCTAGTCGACTCATTAATCCATCGTACAGGGTAATTTCACCAACGGTTATTTAAGCCACAAGAGTGATAACTTCACGCCACCTAGAAAGGCTCAGTATTTCAGCTTATAATGCAGGTTGTAATGCATGGCTTTGCGGTGATGCCAGATCTCCCGAAATATCGGTAGATCTACTGAAATTCTGATGAATCTCCAGAAATCCAGAAATTTTTATGGATTTTGCCATTATCTCCCGAAATTTCGATCAGTGCTCCAGAATATCTACAGAAATTTTCCTGAATGGTAGTTAAAATCCACAGAAGCTAACTTGCGTGTCTGAGAGAGAGAATTCCCTTTTGCTGATGCTACTCACCAAAATTTCGAGGTACTGGATCCCCTTCTTGTAAGATCAGTAGTATCAGTTGCTCCATTAATGACCTCATTTCCCTCCCCTGTTACCTCTCAGACTGCACCGAATATAGACACAGAATGAAGGCTGCTCAGACAGTGATGTACTGAGCGGTGATATCAGCACAGATCCGTTTTGGATAAGTGTGACGCAAAAAAAGGAGAAACTGAGCCTATGTATCCACACCTGTCTGACTTCATGCTAAATTTGCTGTTTGCCTCACTCGAGTGCAACAGCTGAAAGACTACTTTCATGTATAAACCGCATGAAAAAAAAAAAAAAAAATTGAGAAATCGGATGACATCTCAATCTCTGTGGAATGCTTCACATTAAAAGGCTTCTTTAATGTGATAGTTGTCATAATTTTAACAAAAATAAGAAAAAAAAAAAAAAAAGGGCTAGTGCCATGTTAAGAAAAAAAATGTATTGGTCAAAAAGTTGCTGATGGTTCTGATGATCATCGCATGGGGGGTGATGGTGAAGAGAAAGATTAAAGTTTTGGTGCATCTTTGCACGTTTAAAGGTAGTTGTTTGAATTCATAATTGATAATTTTCATGGGACTATTTTGTTAAAAAACTTTCTTTAATTTCATTTTCATCATTACTAATTATTGCAAGTGCCATAAAATTTTATATAAAAAAATGTTAATTTCATTCATTTCTCTATTTGATCTACCAATTATTGTAAGTACCATAAAGTGAGTAATGTACGGTGTGTAATGTATTAAAATGAGAACTCCAGAATTTATACTCGTTTCTCCTGAAATTTTCGGTCAGGATCTTCTGAAATTACCTCCGAACCATCTGGCAACACTGTGTTTTAGGCTCTGTTATTGTATTCGATGACTGCTACTCACTTCTTTATTCCTTGGCATTATTATGACACTCCTTCAACAACCTCCATAAAATAGCCGTTTGGTATTATATTTGTTTCTTAGCGTTTCTAGTTATATTTTTCACTATATATCTTTGTTTTTTCGTGGTAGTATCTTTATTACAAAGGAAAAGGGGAAAAAGAAGTGTGTGGTAATCATAGGGGCATTTGTCTTCTTAGTATAATAGGAAAAGTGTATGGTAGGATAC
>NC_136961.1:4277112-4322112 GCF_032717465.1 Coenobita brevimanus
ATAAATTCCACACCACGTGACAACGTCGCTTTCCAACGTTGCCAAAGGTCAAGGACACCCACCTCAGACTACAGGTGACCGGTCACTTCCTCCCTGATCCCCACCCACGATGGCAGCTACTCCGACTCGCTCTCGTGTGCTCCACAGTCGGGAGAAAGAACTTATTTACAATGTGAACAAATATTTTCTAGAAAAAAGATCAGAGAGAGGACTTATGCCTACTGGGGAAACCTCTACAAAAAAAAAACGCGCCAAGACTTTTACCTCAGTGTGGTGTGGAAAAAAGGTCGAAACATTATAGAAGAAAACACAACTTATAAATATATAAAAACTTTCTCAATCAACTGAGAGAGAGAGAGAGAGAGAGAGAGAGAGAGAGAGAGAGGAGGTTTGGCAGAGCTGTAGAGAGGGAAATCCCCACGCGGGCCCCACCCAAACGGACTTCATATTTGAGTCTGACCATAGTTTGGGTGTCATAGCGAATTATATAAGGTGAGGATGATATTTTCAGATTTATATTCGAATGCTCTGCCACTGAATCCAGATAAATTGTTGACTTTCTTAACATCCTTCGTGCACTATTTGCTTGATTTAAGATCATTTGTTAATATAAGTTCTGTCTTTTTTATTGCTGACATTATGTAATTCAACACAAGTATTATTCGTACTGCAAATGACATTTTCATTTCTATTACCAATGTTCAACACTTTGCATTTACTTAAATTAAGGTTTGTCTGCCAGGTTTGGAGCTCATTAAACAGTCGATCGATTTCACTCTGAATTGCCTGCCTCTGTTAAGATGTGTCTGTTCGTTTCCACTTTTATTATCATCATCAAAATGGGATTTTTTATAATATAAACCCTCATCTATGTCATTTATGTATTGTAGAAACAGAATAGGACCCAGTACTGAGCCATGTGACACGCTACTGTTAACATTTTTACCATTTATTACGACTCTCTGTTTCCATCCCGTAAGCCAGTTATGGATCCACTCGAGCACACTTCCTCTGAACAGATGCCCATTGAGTTTCTGGAGCAATCTTTTATGGGGGACTTTATCAAATGTTTTTTTTTGAAATTCGAGATGACAATGTCAGCGAATCTGGTTGTATCATATGTACTGACTATGCCATAGAAGAATTCCAAGATATTCGTAAAGCAAGACCGAGTATTCCAAAAACCGTGTTGTAAAGTTTTGTTGACATTATTTATTTTTAAATGCCTAACAATTTATTTCTAATAATACTATCCAACATCTTGTACACCACTAAAGTTAAGCTTATTGGTCAATAATTATCTGGTTGGGATTTGTTGCCATTTTACAATAACGAAGTTACATTTGTTAGTTTCCACTCATGAGGCACCTTACTATTACTTAGTGATTTACTGAATAGCTCAGCTACTGGCTTTGGTATTTCATTCACTGCTTTTTCTTTCCTCAGAAATCGCGGAAATACTTTATCTGTCCCTGGTGTGTTATTCAGTTTAAGATTACCAGTGGCAGGTCAAACATGATTCTCGCTAATACTAAGGTTGCTAACTACGTTACCCTCTTCTAAAACAAAAGGAGACGCTGCAGGAATGGAAACTGTATTTTTTAACTATAAACACTAATTCAAAGAAAGTGTTGAGAATTACAGCCACCTCTGTCTCGTGATGAGTATGGTCTCAGTTCTACGTGACTAGTGAGCCAATTGTTGGTGTTATGAGATTCTTGTTTCAGTTTTAGCTTAAGAATTCTTTGGGTTGGATTGACTGATACGAACAACATGAGCTTCCACGGTTTTCTTACTTTGCTTTATTATTTTATTTTATTTTATTCTATTTTTTTATTTTTTTACGACGAATGGGATCATGTTTTTTTTTATCACTTTGATGTTTTGTGGCAACATAATTTTTGTGTTCACGTTTAATATGAGTATTTCACCATTTGCGTTTTAACACTGTTGGCAGACAGTATGTTGCGGAAGCGAGTGAGAGAGCTGGGGGAGGGGGGAGAAACAGAGAAAGGGATGGGTAGAGATATAGATAGGTAGGTACAGAGAGAGACAGAGAGGGGGGGGGTACAGATACCAGTTGAGAAAGGGAGGGGAGAAGGGCAGAGGGAGAGGGAGAGGCAGAAGGAATTTAATCTCCTTGAAAGAGTTTCAAAGGCCCTCGTTTGTTTATAGAACCCGGACAGAAGGAAATTACAAAAGACAGATGAAGAGGCCTGAAGGACGGGTGCCTAAAAGGGCCGATTCCCTGTGGCCCAGACATCTACATACATAAAACAGCCGCGATGTTTGATTGTTTGTTTCTTTATTGTTTGTATGTTTGTTCTGTCACGCCCAAACCAAAGGCCAGAGACCTCCAGACCCATATATATTCTGAATCAGGGTAACCCAAGGATGGTCCTAGGGGGTCAAAATTCAGATCTGGGTTAATCGAGGTCACCAAAAGTTTTTGCCTTTTTGGTCTGGGCAACGCCGGGTACCCCTGCAGCCCAATTTTTGACATGGAAACTAACAAGACCTCCAGTTCGGACACAAGCTATATAGGGTTGACCTCCGAGATCTTTTGAGGTCACCAGTAATACACGCTCGAACGCCTAGACTCAGCAACCCAATTTTAGCATGGAGACTCACATGACCTCCAGTTCGGACATAGGCTATGTGAGATTGATCGAAGTCATTTGAGGTCACTGGTCGGAGGTCATTTGAGGTCACAGGTAATAGCAAACAATTGTGCACAAATACTATGCGTTAGTCTGCGAAAGCTGAAATTGAAAGTTCCTGGACCTCTTATAATCCCTCTTCAGAAGCGTAAGAGGTACATGGTATTTCGTATTTCTGGAGTAAAAAGAAAGACTGAACCAGAAGAAACAGGATTAGAGTGTTAGCCTCTTTGGCCCGGGCAACGCCGGGTACCCCTGCTAGTTCTGTATGCAATATTAAAAAAGAAAGAGAGAGAGAGAGAGAGAGAGAGTCTCCCTTATTTGGTTTCACTACACAAAAGAGGGAAATTACCAATCCCGTTTCTTCTCTACCCATACTAGCCTAAATAGATGTAGGAGTTCTCGTTGTATCCCTTCAGACTAGTGACTTGTTTTGGAGAAGTATGCCCTTCCTGTGGTGGCGCCGGTATAACCTGATGGATCCACTGACTGGCTCTTTTTCTGTCTCCATTGAGGATGCTTCGGGGGTTGGGAAAAGTAAACTCAGCCTGCAGACAACTGTCTTCACTTGCAGTTGAGTCTGGGACCACAGCAACAGCAATAATGCGATGACGTATTTTTTGCTTCATTCTCGCTATTACAAGGCTTCTCTATTCAAGCTTACGCGAACGGCGTTGTAAGGAAAGTATTTATGTTGGCTCTAACCTATCACAGTCTCTTCTATGGTAGCCTAAATGATATCGTCTGGTGCATCAAGAATATTTTTGAAAGTCATCCTCGGACTGACAATATTAAGGCAACTCTCAGCCAGATTACCTTTGTAGAGGCTCCGGGTGAGTATACTGAAGCAAACTTTTTTATTTTTTTATTTTATTTTTTTTTTTTTGCCTATCGACCATTGAAGCCGGAGCCCCTGGTCATTAAGGCAAATATATATATATATATATATATATATATATATATATATATATATATATATATATGCATAATATATATATATATATCCATGCATATGAACATACACACTTTCATGCACACGTACGTATATATATAATAATTTTTATTATTTTTTTGTATTTTTATTTTTATTATTTTTTATTTTTTTATATTTTTAACTTTATATTACTTATAAACAAAAATACCTAATCTAAAGACCCTAAAACTAACCACCTAACAGACAAATTGCTAACCTATACTAAATCCTAAGAGACAAATAACTAGACCTACACTAATTGTAAAAAAGCCTCGACAAAGAGAACACCATCGACTGCAGATATGTAATGCCTTTCTACATTACATACCTGCACTCATCATCTGGTGACTGTCAGTCGAGGCACAACCTAATAAAGGGGACATCAATATATGAAAGGGAACCAGACGAGTCAGGAACATTTCCATATACGTCAGCTGTCGTCCCTAATTAGAATAACTTAAGCAAGATGGTATAATATATTTACATAATTTGTACAAAAAGTGAGGAATCTCGCTCAGCAGACTACCATCGACTGGAAGTGCCCAGTACCTTCCTATATTGCACATTTGCACTCATCAGCTGGTGACTGTCAGGCGAGGAACTTGGCTTAATGTTGGGGACATCTATATTAGAAATAGATCAGTGGGAGGAGGAATTATTTCAAATATGTCAGCTGTCAACCCTAATTAATATTACAATATATACATATTTACCGTTGATAAAAACCATAACCACACTGTAAAAAAGTCACATCACTCTGATCAGTCCGGTCTCTCTCAAGATAGCCATCAATTTATCAGGTATAACAATGTCCCCATCACCCAGGATGGTGGAAAAGGCGAAGAGGACGTCTACTGCGCCGCAGTAACTTATTAGTGAAGCACGTTTACGAATAAATCGCCGACAGAGCAGGATAATTTGACTGATAGATAACACCGCATCACAGATGTCACAGTGCGGCGGGAATCATTTTTCCATATAAGATTTCATATATGTTAATATGGTGGCATTAAGCCGTAAGCGAGCCAACACTTTTTCTTCCAGGCGACTGGGACGGTTGGCAGTGTCCCAGTCGCCCAGGTACGGCTTACAGGTTGGAATATTAAGTCTGGTCCACTGACCATGCCACAGAAGATTTATTGATTTCTTTCCGAGAGAGAGACTCGACCGTAGATCACGAGGAATGTCCCAAGTCTCCTCGAGCTCTACAGGCGACTTTGCAAGTAAGTCAGCCTGCTCATTGCCGAACATACGACAATGACCAGGCACCCAGATCAGCGTGAATGACTTGTTGCATGAATGCAACTAATTAACGATGCGGCCCTGGATCTCGTGAGAGTCCATAGTGCAAGATGCAGTTGCCTGAAGGGCTGATTTTGAATCCGAAAATATGACAAATGAGTCACGCCTAGAATTGAGAGCATAGTCTATGACTTTGTCAATAGCAAAAAGTTCGGAGGTAAACACAGATGTATGAGTCGGCAACCGATACCTGAGGGCACATTCAGTCGACCACACACTTGCACCCACACATGCACTCGACTTGGAGCCGTCGGTGTACAAGTGGTGGGACCCCAAGTGACGAATGATGATGTTACGAAACAAGTGGTGGACCTCCGCATCTGGCGCCTTGGCCTTTGGTGCTGGGAGCCATGTAACATCAACAGTAAAGCCATGTGGCTCCCAAGGCGCTATATTTTTTAACACCAACTTGTCACAGCCACTGAGGTCCACACCAAGCTCCTGAGTCAGTAAGTGGAGGCGAACAGCAAGTGGCCGACGCACCCCCCGCAGAAGTTGGTGGTATTGACACAGGGCGGTACAGGTCACATTGCCGATATTACTTTTCCTAAATGTCCTTATGCCGTGGGACAAGGCCAGAAGTTCGCGGCGAATATGGAGGGGAGGCACATTCGCCTCCACTTCCATAAGAGCTACATGTGTACTCCGGATGGCTCCAAGACACATTCGCAAACATTTATTCTGCAACACATCCAATCCTTTCAGCGTGGCATCGGATGCCAAGCCATACACCTGTGCGCCATAGTCTAGCTTTGATCGAATGAGGGACTTATACATCATTAATAAAGATTTTCTGTCGGCACCCCATGTAGTACCCGCTAGGTACGTGAGGATATTTACTGGTTTATCGCAACAAGCAAGCAAAGTATTAATATGAATTTTAAAGTTCAAAAGACGATCAAAATGAATTCCCAAAAACTTTATAGAATTTTGAAAAGGTACCACCTGATTATCCAAAGTTAAGAACAAATTAGGTACGTTACGAATCGTAAAAACTACAACGGCACACTTACGGACGGAAAACTTAAATCCCCACTGCAAGGCCCATTGGTGGACAGAGTCAAGGGCTGCTTGAATCCTCCCAGCCGAAAATTGCGCATTACGGGAGGAGTGCCATATTGCACAATCGTCAGCATAGAGCGAGTATTTAAGATTCCTGGGGATGGGAGCTGATGACAGAATATCATTGATCTATCTATCTATCTATCTATAGCCCGACGCCCTAATCCCGCAAAGGGTGGCTGCAGACAAAACGCCTCCAAGTCACTCTGTCACCCACCATTTGACTCCCCTCCCCCCAACTAACCCTCTCCTCCCTCATATACCTCTCAACTCCATCCCTCCACCTCATCCTCGGTCTACCTCTCCCTCTCCCTCCCTCCACCTCACCTACATACACCCTCTTAGTCAGTCTTTCATTCTCCATTCTCTCCACATGTCCAAACCACCTCAGTGTATTTCTCCTAATCTTTTCAACCACATCCACATCTACCCCACAACGTTCCTTCACTTCTTCATTCGTCAACCTGTCCCTCCACGTCACTCCACATGCTCCTCTCAAGTAACTCATTTCCACTGCTCTCACTCTTGACTTGTTCCCCTCTTGCAAGTTCCACGCCTCGCTTCCATACGTCAGGGTAGGGATCACAATACCATCATGCAGTGACTTCTTAACTTCCATACTCACCTCCCTATTTCTCATCACTGCTTTCAGTGTACCAACAACCTTTCTTCCCTGCTGTACCCTTTCACGTACTTCATCCCCCAAAGTTCCATCCTTACTCATCACACTACCCAAGTACTTGAATGCACTCACATTCTCCATATCCTCACCATCCAATCTCACTGCACACTCTGTGACTTCATTCCTCTCAAACACCATAACTTACTTTTGTTTACATTAACTTTCAGCTTCCTCCTCCTACACACTGTCCCAAATTCATTCATCAAACCTTGCAACTCCCATTCATCTTCACTCAACAATACTGTATCATCAGCAAACAGCAACACCGGAAGCTTCCAAATCTCACCCTCATTCATTAGGGCCACCCCCACATCCACTGCCCTACCTTGCACCTCCTTTACAACCCCATCCATATATATATTAAACAGCCATGGAGACATCACACACCCCTGTTTCAGTCCCACATTGAGATCAAAGAACTCACTCAGCTCACCATCCACTCGGACCGTAGCCCTAGCTCCCTCGTACATACTCTTCACAGCACTCAACAATTTCCCCTCCACTCCATATATTCTCAATACCTTCCACATACCTTGCCTATCTATTCTGTCATAAGCTCTCTCCAAGTCCACGAAGGCGGCATACACTTTCCTTCCCTTCTCTAGATACTTCTCCACTAAACATCTTAGAACAAATATCTGATCTACACACCCTTTTCCCTTCCTAAATCCCCCTTGTTCTTCTCCAACTAGCTCCTCTGTCATATGCCTAACCCTATCATTGATCATAATACTAAATAAAGTAGGACTAAGCACACTTCCCTGCGGCACCCCGTTTTCCTGGATAAATATAACCGATGTTACGTTACGGGGCAATTTGACAGAGAAAGTCCTGTCCCTTAAGAAATTTGAAATAAAAATAAGCAAATTTCCTCTTAAACCATAAGCATAGAGCTTCATTAGTATACCATGTCACCATGTCATGTCATAGGCTTTATAGATGTCCAAGAACACCCCTATCATGAATTCTTTATTGGCAAATGCCTCTGCAATACAATGCTCCAAATTCATTAAACGATCTAGTGAACTTCTGTATTTACGGAAGCCACATTGTTGATCATTTAACAAATTCTTCGACTCTAAAACAAAAAGAAGCCTATTGTTTACCATTCGTTCCATGACCTTACATAGACAAGAAGTCAACACAATAGGACGAAATGAAGTGGGATTCATAAGATGACCAGCCTCTTTGGGTATCTGTATGACGTGCGCAAAGTGCCATGAGTTTGGGAATGTTCGAGACGCCCAAATCTCATTGTACAATGCTAACATCTTAATCAGGTTGTCCTGATTAAGGTGCTGGATCATACCGTACGTGATGGTGTCTGGTCCAGGGCTGGTGTCTTTACAGGATTTAAGGGCAAGGAGCAGTTCATCTAGCGTAAACTCTTGGTTGTATGGGGAGTCTACGTCTTCTGTGGCAAAGTCAATAATCTGTAGCTCAGCCGTGCGTTTATGATGTTGGAAACACGGATCATAATTGGCTGAGCTACTTTCATGAAAAAAACTCCTGGCGAGGATGTTAGCAACGTCCACGGGCTCGTCATAGATGTTATTATTGATCTGCAGGGTGGTAATAGGGAAGTATGGGCCTTTATTATTTAATATTCTTATGGTGGACCAGACTTTACTTAATGGTGTTGTACGAGTCACCGTGGACACAAAGGACCGCCAGGAGTCACGTTTGGCCCTTCTTATTATTCTCCTTGCCTCAGGCTGTGCCTGTTTGTATGCAATAAAATTTTCCTCAGTGGGCTGACTATCAAAAATCCTGTGTCTTCTATTGCGTTTTCTTAATGCTTGTTGGCAATCCGGCGTCCACCAATGTGCTCTATGCTTCGCATGAACTGTAGAAGTCTTGGGAATAGCAGCCTCAGCTGTGTGTAATATGAAAGTAGTTATATTTTCCACCTTAACATCTATGGTCTCCCCAGATATATCTAAATTGGCGATCCTTGAGAAGGATCCCCAATCTGCTTTCTTATAGTTAGATTTTGGAGGTGGAGGGTCCGAAATGATGTCGCGTGTATAAGAAAGACAGATGGGTAATGATCACTTCCCAAGGAGTCGTTGTAAGGGTCCCATGAGAAATCTTGATGTATACCAGGGGAGGCCAAAGATAAGTCAATGGCCGAAAAGTTACCAGTACGATCATCTACACGAGTCGCTCTACCATCATTCAGAAGACAGAGGTTGGACTGTAGTATTAGGTCGGCTACTTGCTCCCCACGACCATCAATCCTCAAGCTACCCCATTGATAGTGATGGGCGTCAAAATCGCCCAACACTAACTTATTCCCAGGCAGATGTTCAAATAGTGAATATATAGCATCACTATCATTGAGGCCATGTGGAGGACAGTACAGAGAGCAAATAGACAGATATGTGTTATTAAATTTTGCTCTGCACGCAACCGCTTCCAAAGTAGAATTTAGAATCACTTCCATTTGTGGGTGTGATTTGTGTGTGTTATGGCTACTCCATGACCTATCTTCTATACGAGTGGTAGTGTTTTAACTGTGGAGGATTAGGATGATCCTCCAGGCACGTCTCTTGTAAACAAACAATGTCTGGCCTGTGTATTGAGAGCAAGATTGCTATATCTTGTAACTTATTCCCAATACCTCTACAATTCCACTGTAATACAGTGAAAGCGACGGTTTAAGATTTATGTTGGGGGCCAGTGTGCTTTGTCTCTTTTTGTCGCCCGCCGGCGAGCGAGCGACTACCAGGAGACCTATCCCGATGCTTGTTTACGGAAACCTCCATTTTTTCATCAATTACTAGGTTTCCTGACTCCCCCGAGGAAGAGCTAACCTTCCTTTCCCTCGCTGGAGTGGGAACTGGAAGAACACGAGGACGAGACTGTTTTGTGAGGGTGGTCATGTTACTTTTACTAGACTTGTCAGGCTTCGCTTTAGGCCATACTGATGGAGAGGCAGCAGCAGCCTGAAAATAGGTTGAAACCTTAGGAATGTCAGTGAGAGAGTTTGAGCGGATGGGAGGCCGAGATGGAGAGGTACTGTGAGTGGCAGGAGGGAGAAGAACAAGATCAGTCTGCTTCTCTACAGAGCACATCACAGGACGGGACATTACCGCCGAAGCATAGGACCTATTTGGCGTGGGAGTTGCATGCAATTCCTTCACCTTTTTTCTAGCTTTGTAGTAGGAAATGCCCTCAGTTGCTTTCACTGTGCAGACCTCCTTCTCCTCCTTCCACTTGGGACAATCCCTAGAGGAAGTGGAGTGAGTACCCTTGCAGTGAAAGCAACATACCGTCTCAGATGTGCAATGTTCCGCATCATGACCTTGGCTTGCACACTTGCCACACACTGGCTGGGAAGCCCAACAAGTCTTGGCACCATGCCCATATAACTGGCATTTCAAACAATGGAAAGGGTTGGGGATGTATGGCCACACATGAACAATTTCGTAACCGATTTTTACATTGCTAGGCAGTGACACTTTACCAAAAGTCAAAACAATGATCGCTGTCTTTGTCCTGACACCTTCCAAGAATCTGGTGATAAATTTAGCATCAATGACATCTTGCTGAGTGAGTTCGCCTATGACCTCTTCCTCACTCATCACCATGAGATCCTTGCAAATGATAACCCCCTTGCAGGAACTCATGGATGTTGAGATCTTGGTTTCGACATCATAACAATGAAACTTGCACAGCTTCAACAAGTCCTTAATTTGAGATGAGTTACAAGTTTTTATGAGGAGGTCTCCGTTCCCAAGTTTTTTTACTTGTTCCACCTCCCCAGCACAGCCATCAATAACCTTCTTGATCATGAAGGGATTGAGACTGCTCAAGGAAGTGGAACCTAGAGCAGTGATGATTACATATTCCGCATTATGTACCTATACATCACGAGGCAAACGACTCTGGGGCCGTTGTCTCTGGGGGCAGTCCGTCCGTGAGACAGTCGGGGGTCGGTCAGGACTACCTCCTCCCCTGAGGGGGGAGGAGGCAGCAGGGGCGTCCTCCATAGTAACCCCCCCCCCAACGGGGGAAGTGGGAAGAAGGAGAAAAGACGATCAAGGGACAAACAACCGGGGACCACACCTAAGTCTGAGGTTGCCCTCTCAAACCACTCCAGGGAGGCCCGACCGTGTTGATTCACGCCCCAGAGCGATCAGTGGGGGAGACCCTCCGTGGGCAATAAGCAAAGGTAAACTCAGTATAACGGTACAGACACTTACTGTACCTAGCTAGAGGGAGGGGAGGAAAATGAGTACTAACTAATCCTAACTTTATTTAAAAAACGCCCTAGTGGCGGAGAGAAAAAACTAATGCCGGTGAGGCAGCCCTATGCTAGAGGAGAGCAAGAAAAACATGTCTATACTCTCAGCGACCATGCATCCAAAGTCCCGAAGCAAAGAAGTGAAGAAGGGGTCGTTTTATAGGGTGATGAGTTGAAGCGTGGTGGTTGGTGGCGACCATCATCCACTCACATGATGTAGTGCTGCCTACTTCTTCCTTCACCTTTCTGATTTTTTGTTTGTTTGTTTGTGTGTCTGCCCTACTCTCTTCTTATTTCTCCCATCGTTGCTGTAACTTTTTATTATCCTTCTTTCCTTCTCAGTTGTTTTACATTAAGGGACAAATCTGATGTTTTCCTGTAAACTAGGAAACCATTTACAACGTTGGGTGGTAACCATATAACCATCCCATCGAGTTCCCTTTCTGTCAACATGTGTGTTGGGGAGAAGTTAGTACCCCCTCCCGAAAAACTAATTAGACGTCAAATGACCATCCCTTAATGGATTATTACCTCTAGCTATAGATAGATATTAAGCGGAGCTGAGGAAGAATGAGCGTTAGACGATAGAATTCAAACCGGGGAGAGGAATGTACTTACTTATGGTGGTGTTGGTGATGGTGAGAATGAAAGTAGAGGTGGAGTTGGATGTGCAGTGGGTGAGTTGTATTGTTGTACTACCTGTAAGGGTTGGCGTGGTGGTAGTAGAGGTGGGGAGATGGAGGGGGTGGAGAGCTGGTTGCGGGATGGGGAGGGCTGGGTGATGGAGAGGAGATTGTAAAAGAGGAGATTGGGGTTAGGTTTGAGGGAGGTAGGAGGGGTTTCATTTCTTGCAGGGGTGGCAGGGGTGGTAAAAGAGAGGCTTTCGGGTGAGGATTGTTGAAGAGGAGATTGGATGTGGTTCTACTCACTTGCGGGAGCGGTGGCAATGAGATATGACAGTCGAGTGGTGGTAATATCAGGGTCGAGTGGAGAAAGGATGTTTTATTATTATTTCTATGAACAAGAATAAAACAATGGATACAAAAAAGGGCACTGGATGTTGAAGGAGTGGAACATGGGAGGGATTCTGTTTGAAGTGATGGTGGTTTTTGATGGAGTAAGTGAGGGAGTTTGTAACGGGATGGATGGGGAGGTTGTTTAGGACGAGCGTGGTGTGGATGACGGAGGTACTTTTCTTACCTTTGGGGTGCTGGGGGATGTGATTAGTAGGAAGGTTGAATAGAGGTAGGTAGGTAAAGGAGCGTTAAACTGAGGCTCCTTTTTACATTTAGTGTGTCCACAGAGGGTTCCGGCCCTTTTAAGCAAGCGTTCATCAGCTCTGTTCATCTGGCTTATGTAGCTCTATTTTTCTCTCTCTTTTTCTCTCCTTCTCCGAACACACACACACACACACACACACACACACGTTATAAATAAATATAAAATAATAAATACATACATATAAGTGTATCCATGTCCATATGTTTACTTATACATACATACATACATACACATATTAATATATATATATATATATATATATATATATATATATATATATATATATATGTATGTATATATATAGAGAGAGAGAGAGTCCCTTGAATTGCCGCACTAATTTTAGAGGTTAAGTGTATAGTTAATCTTGAGCAGAGAATGTAAAAGTTACTGACAACGTTGTAGAGGAGAGTTGCCTCCCTCCTGATAATCCCATAAAATATTCAGTAAATGTAGGTCTGTCCACCAAGTACCATGCCTGAAGAGTACTATGTCTGAAGAATAAGCATCAAATCGATTGTTGCTGATCGTGCTATCGGATTTTTTTTTTTAATTGTTATGATGTGGATGCCTACGGTTTTGCTGTGCTGGTTCTCTTTAAACCAGTCTTACACTCCATTCACTACACAGTACATAATTTCATAATATTATTTCCCTACTGTTTTCCCGCAGTTTTTCCGAACGCCACTTTCTCCACGAATTGGCAATAATTATGCTCATATACTAAAAACATTTAATTTTTTGTCACGATTAAGTGATTTTGGACAGGGGAATCTGGGGGACGCCTAACCCGGCCAAAAGCTCCTGTTATATGGTTACCACCCAGAGCAGGAAATAGTTTCCTGGATACATGAAACCATTTGGCTTGTCACCCGGCGTTAAAACCATAAGGCATCTCTTCACTGAGTGAATGGATGATGGGCGCCCTCATCCATCGGATACATTTATGTGAAGCTACAGAACATGGTAAATGTTTTTGGCGAGTCCGATAGAGCCAGGATGCCGAGGACTTGAATGGTGAGTGAATGGAAGCGTGGCCCATTGCACTGGGCAATTTTGGTCTGTTTTGACATTGCTACTCCTCATCCTGCTCTAGGGCTGGAAAGGAGGTCCTGATGATGATGATGATGATGATGACTAAAACATTTAATGAAATTTGCCTATTTGCTGAGAATACCCTGGCTGGATTATTCTGGCTAATGATGTTAGTGGAATGATTTATACTCACACTCATATGTTTGCCGTATATGAGTACTTGGGTACAATTTTGTTGGTGACAAATTATATTAGTGGAGACGAATAACATTCTCTCACCTGAGGTAGTATTACCTGTAGGGAACTTTGCAAACTTACAAAACAAATCATTACATGCAACCACACATACCATCTTACTATACTATGTAGGAACCAGGTTATCAACAAACAAATGCCTAGAAGTGTAGGAGACTACATTCCTACAACTGGAAATTTCCCATCATTGTTTAAAGGTTATGTTTCAAACTGACTGGGAGACCTCGAAATACTTCTTCCTTAACGACTTTTATTCTGCACAGTTCACCTTAACATGTTCTTGGGCATCACAGTTGGAAACAATATCGTGACTGTATCTGTGTATATACCAGTCCATAGAAAGTCCTGGACATTACCTGTTCAACTTAAGGAGAGTGATGGCTAGAATTAAACCATTTCCATGCGTGTGAAGTGAAAATAGGGAAGGGGGTCCGTAACGAGAGAAATGCGTGCAGAAGTAGAACCGTTGTAATAGCTATGATGCATGTATAGGGGTGGTATATACCCTATATAGAACCGACAGAGTGCAAAGGAATGCATACATAAGAAACGTCTGGCTGCCTCATTTCATTCTGAAACTTGGATTTCAACCCAGGCACATTGTGAGGCAATATTTCATAGCATGCAATAGAATTATAAGGTGCTGTATGAAAAATTATCATTCTGAAAACTCTATAAATCTTTCTATGCCACAGAGTACTGGCTAAAATCCTAGGGAAGATAAGGACCTGATATTCACAGAGCGCCGCCCGAGGCCAGGCAACTAAGCTTTTGACTATGGTGCAGAGCTAGGACCCCTTCCGTCCTGATGTGGCAAAGAATAAGTAAGTGATACTTTTTTTATGCAAGAAAGAAGAACCCAAAGACCAGGAGCCCGCAAACTGTTCCTTCCAAGAAAAAAAAAAAAAAAAAAAGCCAAATTCAAGATCATTTCATTTCGAGATGCCTGGGCACACTGCCTTTGAAAGACCAGAGATCATAGGAAGTAGGAAGTACAGACAGAGGGAGACAGTTCCAGAGTTAACCTGTTGCATAAATGAAGGACTGGGAATAACGGTTAACTCTTGCATTAGAGAGCTGGACAGGAAAGGGATGAGAGTTTGCTGCTAGATGGGCGCTATGCGCCCGGTGTAGAGGTGGAATGATGCAAGCAAAGAGTTCAGAGGCACAGTGACCAATGAAGTAGCGATAGAAAAGAGACATAGATGCAACAGTGCAGCGAAGAGACAGTGGTTGAAGGGAGCCAGTAAGAGGAGGAGTGTAAATGAAACGAAAAGCCTTTGACTCCACCCTATTGAGAAAAGCTGTATGTGGGGAGCCTCCACACACATGAGAGTTGTACTCCGCAGGGGCGAATAATTCGTGTATAAGGTCAACAAGTGTGCAGGGGTAAAGAAGGTACGGAGTCAGCTTAGGACACCTAATCTCTTGGAAGCAGATTTTAGAAGAGATGTAATATGATCTTTCCAAGATAAATCCCAAGTGAATGAAACCCCAAACATGTTGAAGGATGATGCAGGACTGAGCTGGATATTATTAAACATTAGTGGGTACTCCTGTGGAAGATTTTGTCGGGTTGATAGGTGTGAGAACTGAGTCTTTGATGTTTTAAGAACAACAAGATTATTTTTACCTCAGTCAAAGATACGAGCCAAGTCAGCCATTAGGTGTGCCATTGCCTCATCCCACGTTTGTTGAAGTCACTGCTGAGATGGACGTTGCGAGAACCGAATGAAAATGTGAAGGGTGGAGTCATCAGCATACGAGTAGATACGGTTAGATGTACAGCTTAGAAGTTCATTGATGAATAAAAGGAGGAGATTTGGTGATAGGACAGAGCCCTGAGGAACACCACTGTTGATAGATCTAGGAGAAGAACGATGACCTTCTACAACAGCGGCTATAGAACGACCAGAAAGGAAGCTAGGGATGGAGGCACAGATAGAAGGATTGAAACAGTAAGAGAGCAGTTTGGAAATTAAAGTTTTGTGCCAGACTCGATCAAAAGCCTTTGAGATGTCAAGTGAAATGGCAAAGCTTTCGCCAAAGTTCTGAAAGGAGGATGATGACCAGGAGTCTGAAAGGTATGTGAGAAGATCACCAGTGGAGCGTCCCAGACGGAACCCATATTGACGATCAGAAAGAAGGTTGTGATAGGAGAGATGCTTTAAAATTTTTCTGTTAAGAAATGACTCGAAACCTTTTGAGACACTGGATGTTAAAGTAATTTGACAATAGTTAGAGGGTTGGGAATGGTCACCCTTCTTTGGGACTGGCTGAATGAGAGCAAACTTCCAACAAGAAAGAATGGTACATATTGATAGACAAAGGCAGAAGAGTTTACTTAGGTAGGGTGTAAACACAGAAGCACAGTTCTTGAGGACAACAGGAGGGACTCCATCAGGCCCATATGGTTTGTTAGTATTGAGGCCAGTGATGGGAGAAAGTACACCAGCTGAAGAAGTTTTAATGTCAACCATGAGGAAGTCAGAGGGGGGAAGTGATGGAGGAGCAGCACCGGAATCGTCTAAGGTGGAATTGGAGGAGAAAGTCTGGGCGAAGAGATCTGTTTTATCAGTAGAAGAAATAGTTACAGAGCCATCAGTGTAGAAGAGGAGGAAAGGATTATGAGGTAAAGTTGTTAGAAAGGGTTTTAGCTAGGTGCCAGAAGGAGTGGGAAGAATTCGAGTTGGAGAGCTGAGAGCATTTAGTACGGATTAAATTATTTTTAGTGGAGCAAAGAACAAACTTAGCACGATTCCGGGAAGAAACATAAAAAGGATGTGATTCCGGGGTGGGTTGGTTCTGGTACCTTTAATAGGCCCTCTCCTTGTTGCAGACAATATCAGAACAATCATGATTAAACCAAGTTTTTTTTTGCATTAACCCGTCACGTCCCGAGCTATTTCGCACCTCTGACACCCCCCAATCCCGAGGTATTTTCGATTTTTTTTTTTTTTTTGGCTAAAACCTCCACTTTTGGTGAGAAACATCGAAAATTCCTAGAGAAATCGCTCACCTGAGGTTTAAAATACTCGATCCAGGTAGGAGTACCTCCTTACCTGACTGGGTTTTCTAACAGGCTGGCACCAAAGAAAACGAGTTCTATGGGAGGGTAACTATTTCACACAACTCATAAACGGTGTTTATTTATTTACTTGGTACGAATTTATATGTAGTACAAGAGTATATTGGTTTTCAAACAGTAATATAGGCATTATAAGCATTGTTTCACTCACTAACTCATCACCATACCTGACCTTCTTTTGCCACAATACCTGATCATTATTTCTGACTGTTTCTGATTCTAATGCTATGTAAAATTTGTCCCCCACATTGTCATCGATTGGGGAATCACTCTGGCCCTGAATATCTTTACTGGCCAGGTCCCTGTTAACAGGTGAATTGCCGAGACAATGGCGTGAGGGGGGGAGGGGGGAGGTTATGCGGTGTAAGACATCGTCCCTGCTTGGCATCTTGTAGAGGAAAAGAGGAAGGTGTCCCGTGTATACGTACGAAAACTCACTCGCGAAAATTGAAAATTGTGCAAATTAAGGACCTTGCAATTGCACGACGTACCAGTACATCGCCAGGACTGGCAAATGCAAAATGTTGCAACGTACCCATACATCGACGGGACGGGTCGGGTTAATCAAAGGATATGAGATGGGAATGTATGCTTCCATGCCTGAGAGAATAGCCTCCGTAATGCGCAAGGCACACTCAGATGGCTCGTGGCCATGGAGGCAATAATCATTCCATGGCCTGAGGGCCTCCCAATCAGTAGCTCCAAAGTGTCACAGTCCATGTTTCTTTGAAGGGTCCACAGGCCATACCAGAGCGATAGGACAGGTTAAGGTAATGAGGTTGTGATCGGAGGAACCCAACAGAGAGGAAAGATTAACAGTGTAAGCAGAAGGATTTGTTGTAAGGCAGAGGTCAAGTATTTTGGAACTCTCTCCAAGGTGGTCCGGGATGCAGGTACAAGCTGCTCTAGGTCATTAAGGCTAGAAAAGACGTAGGCTTGTTCACCAGGTGGATCAGTGAAAGGAGAGGAGAGCCAAAGGTGGTGGTGAACATTGAAATCTGTTAGAATGGAGATTTCAGAGAAAGGAGAAATGGATAGAATATGTTCCATCTTTGAAGTAAGATAGTCGAAGTAAGTAGTAACAAGAAGTAAGATAAGACTTGGATCAAAATTATTAATTTTATTATTATTATTATTATTATTATTATTATATTATTATTATTTGCAGCAGCAGTAGTAGCACCAGTAGCAGCAGTAATATTAGAGTTATAGTAGTAGTAGTAGTAGTAGTAGCAGTGCGTGTAATTTTCGTTCAGTACATAACTTTCACTTGTCGTTTCCTGTAGTCTTAGTCCATTTTTTTGAAATATAGTAGTGGTTGGGTGTAATGAAACACCTAATTTCTGAGCAAATGCTTGGCATTTTGTATCCTGAGGGGCAGTAGAAAGGTTTGGCTCAAATCTGGTATGTCATTAAAGGGAGTGTTTTTATTAGCTGTCGGTGGGTCTTGTGGAGGATCAGGATAATCTACAGCAAGAAGAGGCCAGATAAGCGTATTATGATGGACAAGGATGTGTTTAAGACTCGTCCCTATTCCTAGTTCACTCAAGACAGAGTCGTTGTTATAATTTCTTTCAGAGTCCATTATGTTGGTATAAGTGTTGCATAAGACCTTTTATGATTTTAATGTCAGTTCCTTTATATTGAGCGAAATCCCTTCCTATTTTTCATGACATTCTTGGTTGGAGGGATTGGACGACAAAAACAGCCTCCTCATTTGCCCACATTGTTTTTATAGTATAATCATACCCTTGGCCATGGCCGGACGTTTCGCAGACGAACAATTAGCTACGGACATTTGGCCGAACGGGCGTTTCCCCGGAACAACCATTTACCCAGTTTTCAAAATAATATTCTTGTGTTACTTTCCCAACGATCGCTCCCTTGCACCTCTCAGTTAACAACTTGTACCTGCAACTGGGGTTATAATATTCAATTTTGCCACCAATGCAATCCATGGATACACGAATGATATAAACAGCCTTTAAGATATGCATGAGATGCAATCAGCAAAAGACATCTTTTCTGAAGAGGGCTTACGTAATAATATATACCGTAGTTTACGTAATAATATATACCGTATACTAGAGACAAGATACCCATTAGATTTATATGCAAAATAAATCCCCGAGAAAGAGGATTCACGTACTGTCCATTAAAAACAAAAATACAGCTGAATGTCACGGCAGTTACAATGCCACATCAAGCCGAAGTAGTGGGAGGAGCCACAATATCCCCAGCCAATTTCAGGAGTTTTTAGTACCGTGTCCCGTGCTCTTTTAGTGCACTTTTACGACCCACGAGGGAGCAGTGGGTGGTACTCTTCATACTCTATTTTTTGGCGATATTGTTTGGCAAAAAGATAAAGTAAGAAAACTGAATAAACGTGTTTCAACTATGTCATTTTCGTGGTCTTTTGTATGTAATACTTTTTTCTACCCTGTACCTTCCTGACGATTTCACTTAGTTAAAGGAGATGATCCTGGTAGAAAAGAGGTTAATGAAAGCTGCATCTAACGCCTTGAGCACTTCAAAAAGACTCCTCTGTTGTAATGAAAAAACAAAACTGTAGTTAACAAATAATGTCATTGGATGAAAGAGGCGTTTTAGAGTCTACAGTGGGACGCATAGGCAATATTATTTTTTCTTTATCTATGAGCGTTACTGTCAGGCTGAAAACACACTTGCTTTAATCACTTAACTACAGCCATATTCTTGTGTTCTTCTGTGCTTTTGAGTCGAACACGCAAAACTCTTGCTTACCACCACCACCACCACCACTATAATTATCATCAACACAACCGTCTTCCTGCCTGTGGGTGGGATGAGACAGAAAATTAGAAAAAGAAAGACGCAGACAAGGAGAATTATCAACAATAATCCTAAAGCAATGGCCTCCAACAGTCCTTACACATCGTTCTGGCCCCTAGAGTCCTGGCTCGACCTCACAAGCATAACTATCTGTATGTATTTTTTAAAAGTATATTCTTTTTATGGATGCACGACTCATACACTTTATAATTTCACCAACAAATGTTTCATAATTACTAATGAAATGAAGGAAAAGTTAACAATAGAAAGCATATATACTTTAAAAATCTGAGTCTGACAAAGCTTACCCAAGCAAGGAAAGTTTGAACAAAAACAACAGCAAAACTCGGACATGTTCATGTAAGAGACCTGCACACACTGCTCTGAGAAAAAATGGAGGTACTGTGGTAAAGTGGTTAATAATGATCTCCATTAACTTTTTTAGTACGAGTATTTCTTTATAGTCCTGCTTATACTATACTGTTCACGTTAGCCTGATTCTCTTGTGCCCCGCCTCCTTCTGATGCCCCACCCACTTCCATCTCTACTCGTTGCTGATTGGCTGAGATAATTATTCTCCTTACTGATAGAATAATGAGCCTTACCACGAAACGGTATCGTATTATTTACTTTTACTTTGAATTTATTTCTGTTTAACTAAGGAAGCACTAGAATTTGCTAAATGAATCAAAATCAGTTTGAAAAGAACCGCCTCGCCTCCTCCCGCGACTGCAGCTGAATTTTGGCACCAAGGATTTTCTGAGCTTAGCAATAACACATCGCAGCTGTGCCGCTATTACTATTAAACATATTAAGTTACCACAGTATCATAACCATATTGTAATTTTCCTTATTTATTTCCTTCATTAATTTCATTAAAATTAGAGGGATCGAATACAGAAGTAGGATAACAAAATGTCACTGGCTTCGCCCACTCCATACAGTATAATTATTTATACAGTATAATTAATTTATGCCAACAATGCCGTATAAGAATTTTGATTCTATACACGTGAAGTCATTAAAATCTTATAGAAGGAAAAGGGTTGTGCTGTGTGTGTGTGTGTGTGTGTGTGTGTGTGTGTGTGTGTGTGTGTGTGTGTGCGCGCCAGTCCTCCTCCTCTCAAATACATCTCCCGTTCCTCTGTTACTTTTGTTCTATATTTCTTATCGTCTTTCCTTTTCCATCTTATATATAAGGAAAAAGTCAAAACAGTTCTTTGTAGAATGTATACCTTTTTATTTTCATAGAGGGAACCTTCGTTACTTCACAAACCTTTCAGGCTGATGACGTTCCCTGGTACTTTTTTCCAACCTCTCTCTCTCTCTCTCTCTCTCTCTCACACACACACACACACACACATTTAACTCATCAATATGTAATATGTCGTAGGTCATTATTAATTAGGTAGTAGTCATTAATATGTGGTAAATCAATAATATAATTTATATCGAAATCTTATAGGAAAATTATATGATAATTAATAACCGAAATTCAGCGAAAGTTTGTCCATAATTACTAACCGAAATTCATATAACAAAAATGACCATAACTGTAGGGGACAATGTAATATGACTAAAGTGCACCTTGATGTATAGGGACAATGTACTGTACTAAACATGTAATATGGCATAAGTACACCGTGATGAAAAAGAAAAGTTTAGTGTAATAAAAATGCAAGTAGCTAACCTAATGTAAAAAGTAATAACAGAAATGCCTATCCAGATATACCAAAGGCAATTTAGTAAAACTCAAGGCTAACAGTGGCAAAGAAAAGAGCGGGGGAATGGCAACATAGGTTATTAAAAGTACGTCACGCCCGTTGTGCCTTATTGGACTAATTGGCACCTTACAGAGGCTTTACAGAGGCTCGTAACTTTGTCGGTTTATCGCCAAGTGGTGAGTTGAGCAATAATATCTAATGTAGGTGTTTGATACCATTGCCCAGACGATGACGTACATTTTAGATAATTTTAAATGGTCGCCAAACCGGCAATATTGCTGCAGCACAGAGCCTGTTCTGCATCAGCTTTGCCGCAGTCCTCGGGTTGAGAAACACTCGGAGGTCATTATTTTGACACTTCGGAGGTCATGGAGAGTGAGAGACTGACTAAGAGATATGAATGAGGTGGAGGGGGAGAAGGGAAGGGGGAGACCAAGGACGTGATGGTAGGATGGAGTGGAGAGATGTATGAGAGGAAGGTGCTAGTTGCAGGGAAGCTATATGCCAAAGGAAAAGGCGATGTGGGGACAATTTGTCTGTGGACCCACCTTACGGAGGTAGGGCTGCCTGGAAATAGATAAATGCAGAGGTGGCTATAATTCTGATAAGGTAAAAAAAATATGTTATAGACAGCCAGACTAACTGTCGTAGTACAACACTTTTTTTTTACTTAAGGTGGGATAACTTTCAGGACCTAATTGCCACACACAAGAAATTTGGGAAATTCGAGATCTGTAAGGTAGTAAAAACGTTGATACATAATTGTATTCAGGTTCTATATAGACCTAAATTTTTTCCATAACTGCACATACTTGTCTCTACGTTTTTAAGCATAAGCACAAATAGAAATGCAGACTTTACATTACACACAGTTGTTATACCGCAGCCTATATTACCTGCCTCATAAAAATAAACGTTATTGTTATTCTTGGTAAGATTATAACTATGACAGTACATCTTTGCAGAACACGAGCTGTCTTATGAGTCGCTTCTAATGAGACACAGAAAGACGACTTTGTACTTAAAATCTGGACAATGGAAGTACATAGTGGCTAGAGGAAAGAAACAGACCCGAGGTGTTGTTGATGCAGTGGTGGAAACTTTGGAAATAATCGTCACGACTTGCCCCTCTTGCCCTTCGACAGACTTAAATTCCCACACAACCTCAAATGAATGGGATAAGTACGTGCTGGGATTTATTTCACAACCAAAAAGGTTGTTACACTCACTGAACTTCCTTTACCTCACATTCCCACTAGCCGAAAATGAAGGCAAAGAATTAACAGTAGTATGACATGGATATTTGTTGGCTGACTTATAAAAATGTAAACCCTGCGGGATGGACTGGGCAGCTGATCAAACTAATGGGCACGTCGCTGTGGCTGGCATTTAATCTTGTTGTTGCTAATGAACCACGTTGTGTGGTGTGCTAACATATAGTTCATGGTGATAGTACTCGAAGTCATTGTACACGCAATTTTGTTGATCTCATTGGGGAATTATGTAAAGCATTTCTATTGTTTCAGTATTTAATTCTTGCGAACACCCGAGGCAGTCAAGAGTCGTGAAGGTCTGTAATCCACAGCCCGAGATCTTGTAATAAAGCGCCGACCCGATCATTTCCCACTCTGGCGTTCCTCTCACTGTGCAGTGATTCAAACATATTAGACCGTGAGTCATGTATAATTTTAAGTTATATTCTCATCAAAGAAGTTTCTCCCTATAGAATCTTTAGTAAACCAATTGTGTTACTGATAAGCCATATGTAAATTAATGATATGTTAGTTGAATAGTTTTTGGAAGTAAAGTTCTCTTATGCACATTTCCTTCATTGCAAGGTATATCCGTCTCGCAGTTTCATATCCGTATTTCGTCTGTGGAAATTACTTCCCACAGCAATATCCAGCGGCTTAACGGGACTACACTCTCGGAATAGGTGAGGATGGAGCTCAGGATTTGGTCCAATATCAAGGCGTTATTCGACTGGCGGTTTGTTGGGTTCCTGGGATGGCCAGTGACTGCGATACCGTTTGCAAGGGACGGCAAAGTTTGCTCAGTAGGGAAAGAAGATAAACATGTTTTGTTGTGTACATTATCTACAGTGAAGAAAATCACATGTGCTGAATTTCCCACCTTCTTTAACTGTGGATGACTTAATTCTAATCATCGAATTAAGAATTTTGTTGAAGTAGGAAACAGCCTTCTACAATGTTGAAATATCTTATCCTGCATTAATTGTAGCATACACATAGTAACCGAATTTTAATAAACAAGATCTAATTTGTTTTACCTCAAGTTGGTCGGCTACATTGGTATGCTACTCAGGCAGTGCCGAGACACACAACACTCGATATAAAATCTGGACATTCTCCCAGACTTTCCCTTGATATCTCGTATTATAAAATCGTGTTAACTGTCCCCTGCGATAAACTGTATTGTTTATGATCAAGAAATGAACTATGATATGATACCTTATTCCAAGGAGAGGTATTAAAACAACGGGGGGGGGGGGAGCAAATATACATTACATGAAACCTCTACAACCCTCATGTGTCACCACGCTGATGCTAAGACCCACCATTCATATTTACGTGCCAGGTCTTATTTCGGACTAGTGTGCTTGCAGTAGTGGGAGTGTTTTTGTGCCATATTAGTAATGTTTTTTTCAGCGAATTCAAAGCAACAAACTGTTTCCGACGCCAACTAGGATTCGAGCTTTCCTGCCATACAGTAAACCATTTCTCTAACCACTTACCCACACATTCCATTACTACCTTCGTCAAAACCTTTTATATGGCTGCATCACCGCAATACTCTCTTCACTTTTCATTGGCCTAAAATTGCCAATTCTCCATCCTGAATGCTGAATTAAAACAAATAACTACCAATTAAAAATGAGGTTGGTCTCAAAGAAGTGCTATAAAGACAATACACAACCGCAGTATTGTCTTTTTCTGTCAGTGAGCTGCGTGAAATAAGCTCAAAAAGGATATATACAATGTTTGGACCAAGTTAATGTGAATCAACTATGCTGTACATCCACAGGAAGCTATATAATTCATATTTAGTTTTTTTTAGCAGGTATTTGAAAAGCTCGCAAGAAAACACTTCGAAAATAATGATAAAGCAATGCTTTCTTTTCTTTTTAACTTTCACCTGCGCTCTGTAGATTGCGATGTATCGGAAAGATTTTATCCATTAGCTTCTAACAAACTAGACTTCATTTATGTCGGCGAAGGTCAGGCTGTTTTACTAAGTGAGAGAGAGACCATGAGCACCGGATGTGTGTAAAGTTTCGAGAAAGTATGTTTTAGCGGAGGGAAAAATGTGGTTTGAATAACGTGCTACCGTAAAGCACCCTGACGTGTGGGGCTCTAACACACCTCGCCACTGCAGGCCTAGCATATATGTGGCCGTCACGTCCCTCCAGAGAGAGAATGAGGGGAGGGTAGGAATGGAAAGAGGGAACTGGAATGAGAGAGAGAGAGGCGAGGATAGGAACGGAAAGAGGGAATTGGAATGAGAGAGAGAGAGAGAGAGAGAGAGAGAGAGAGAGAGAGAGGGTGGGAGGAACGGCATAAGGGAACTGGAATGGGGGAGAGAGAGAGAGAGAGAGAGGGAGAGAGAGAGAGGTGGTAGGAGAGGAAAAAGGGAACTGAAAATGAAGAGAGAGAGAGAGAGAGAGAGAGAGAGAGAATGTGGTGGGAGAGGAAGATGGTGAGAGACAGAAAATCTACGCTCCCTGAAAGAGTTTCAAATTCCCTCGTTTATTTATAGAACCCGGACAGAAGGAAATTACAAAAGACAGATGAAGAGGCCTGAAGGACGGATGCCTAAAAGGGCCGATTCCCTGTGGCCCAGACATTATGTATAAAATAGTGAGTGAGAGAGAGAGAGAGAGAGAGAGAGAGAGAGAGAGAGAGTCTTCCTTATTTGATTTCACTACACAAAAGAAGGAAATTACCAGTCTCGTTTCCTCTCTGCTCAAACTAAGTGGCAATAGGAGTTTTCGTGTAACCCCTTCAAGCCGATGACTGGAGGTAGACGCCCTTCCCGTGGTGACACCGTTATAACCGGGTGGATCCACTGCCTGGCTCTTTTCCTGTCTCCGAAAGTGAATGTGTGGGCCTCCAGGAGACGAGTAAACTCAGCCTCCATACAGCAGTGTTCACGTCCAGTTGAGTCTGGTGCCAGTGCAACACCAACAATGCGATGAGGTATTTGTTGCTTTCTGTTTGCTATTTCTAGCCTTTTCTTCAAATTTATGCAAACGCCATTGTAAGAAAGATATTTATAATGACTCTATCTAACACGTTCAACAATCTCTTCTAAGGTGAATAATATTGTCTGATGCATCAAGAATATTATTAAAAGACATCCTTGGACGGGCAGCTTTCAGCCAGATTAACTCTAGAGGCCCCGACTGAGTGTACTGAAGCAAAGAACTAGAGAAGGGTTGGTTTTATGGGGTGATGAGAGGACGCGGAGTTAGGTTAGGAAAAATGAGCTTGAGAAGTTGGACTTGGGGCTGGGAGCTGAATTATCTTAATTGTGGTGGTGTTGGTGATGGTGAGACTGAGAGAACTGGTAAGATTTAATGTGCAAGGGGAATGATGTATTAACCTACTCGTATAGGGATTGGCTTGGTGACAGTAGAGGGTAGTGATGGAGGGGGTTGGGGGTGGGGATGTGATGGTGAGGACGGAGAAATGAAGGGGAGATTGAAAGGGAGGAGTAGGATAGGAATTTGGGGAGGAGGGAATGGTTTTCATTCTTACGAGGGTGATGGTGATGGTAATAGATAGGACGTGGGGTCAGGTTGGTGGAAGAGGAGGTTGCATGGTGCATTACTCACTCGAGAGGGCGTTAATAATAATAGCGAAGGGAAGAATACAGAGTGATGGCTGAGAGGAGAAAGGGTGGACTTTTGTTGTGTGTATGAGAAAGAATCTCAGTTATGGATAGATTAGAGGGCAGTGGGTGTTGAGGGAGGGGAATGGATGGTATTTTCTTTGAAGTGATGCAGGTGGTAGTAGAAGGGGGTGTGGTTGATGAAGGTTGGGGCAAGATGGAATGGGCGTTGGTTGGGATGAGGATGGGGAGAATGACGCAGATATTTCCTGACTTGTTCGGTGATGGGAGGTTTGATTAGTAAGAAGGTAGATTAGGAGGAGGTAGATAAAGATGGGCTAAGCGGAGACTCGATTTTAAAATAAGTTTGTCCACAGAGGGATCCGTTCCTTTCATGCATTACTGACACTACAGACCACACACACACACACACACACACACACACACACACACACACACACACACACAGAATAGATAAGTCAATTTACATTCCCATTCCACAGCTCGCTGGGAGTGGGCAGGACGCAGCATTTCCCCAGACTGAGGTTATAAAAGAATGCGTTAACACTGCAGCCGAGAGCGTTACATGATTGTCTTCAGAGCTAACTGTGCTACTATTCACTTTTCCCATTCAGGTTTCATAGTATCCTGTTATGTTGTGGCGCCCACAGTTTTGCAGTGCTGCTTGTCTCTTGACCTGTCTCCTCTCTTTTTGCTTTATAATACCATATCACAGAAGATTTTTTCCTTTATGTTTTTTTTTTTCCTGCAATTGTTCTGACCACCAGTTTCTTCAATAGTGGGAAGTAAATATGTTAATGTACTAAAAATGGAAGAAATTATGCTCATGTTCTGAAAAATATAGTGATAACGCACAACTAATGAAAACAGTTGAAATAATATGTTTTCTGTGTAGGTGTACCTGAGTATAATTATGTCAATGACAAATTATGTTAGTGGAGACGCCTAACATCCTGTCAGGTGAGGTATTATTAACTGTACGCAACTTTACTGAGCAACAAAGCAAATAATTACATGCCATTATTTTACTGTATTATACGTATACAGGAGCCATATAATCAACAAACGAACGCGTACAGGTATCAGGGATTGAGACTCAGCAGCTACATGTTTCCCATAATGGTTTAAAGGTTATATATTATTTTAAGCTGGTTTCGAGACTTCGTGATCTTTCTTCCTTAGCCATTTACTCTACACAGTGCAACACTTAATGGACCTGCTCCTCCGAGGGAGAGCATGCTTGGGAAGTACGAATAGAGAAAGGGTGTCCTTATGGATTGTGCTGGTTGCGGAAGTAGTAGTGTTTCAGTTACTGTGTTGTGTGTATAGAGTTGGCATTACCACGTGTAGAACCGACAGGGTGCAAATGCATCACAGCATGGATTTGAACAAAGACGCATTGAACGACGATATTAAAAGCCGTAGAAGAGAATATTAAGACGTAATAAGTAAATGTATAATTCCGAAAGGTCTACAAATCACCGTATGGCACCTAAATACTACCCAAAGCCCAAGGGAAGGGAAGGACCTAATTTTCACATAGTGACGTCCGAGGCTGAGCAACTAGAGTCGGTGTCAGGGAGTCTGACGCACTGATTTTGCCAGCTGAGAACATGTGGAATTGGTAACACTGCGTGATGCTCTCGGCCGGTGATTGGTCAATTCCTGTTGTGTTTGAACGTGCTCCAAATTGACTTTGTATTCTAACCAAACCCCCCATTTATTTGTAAGATACCGGATTAGACAGATACAAATTGGGAGGGTGTGTAAAAACGGAATCTACAGGTCAAGGATCTAAAGGTGAATGTATGGAAGAGTAAAGTTATGGTCTTCAAGAGAAGTGAAGTCTGTGAATGTAGAGTGAGGTTGGATGAGGAGGAAATGGAAAATGTGACTGTGTTTAAGCATAGTGTGATGAGTAAATATATTAGTTTAGAGGGTGAAACGCTTGAAAGGGTACAACAAGGACGAAAGGTTGCTGGTTCCTTGGAAGCAGTGATAAGAATCAGGGAAGTGAGCATGGAAGTGAAGAAGTTACTACATGAAAGTATTGTGATACCAACTCTAACGTATGGAAGTGAAGCTTGGACCTTGTTGGAGGGACAGAAGTCAAGAGTGAGAGAAGTGGAAATGAGTTATTTGAGAGGAGCCTGTGGAGTCACATGGAGAGACAAACTGACAACTGGCAAAGTGAAGGAGCTTTGTGGCGTGGATGTGGATGTGATAGGAAGCGTTAGGAGAAACACACTGAGGTAGTTTAGCCATGTGGAAAGGATGGAGAGTGAGAGACTGACGAGGGGAGTGTATATGAGTGAGGTGGAGGGGGTGGGGAGAGGGAGGGGGAGACCAAGGATGAGATGGAGGGATGGGATGGAGAGGTATATGAGAGAGGGGGTTGTGAACTGGGAGCAGGGCAGTGAAATGGTGGGGGACTGGGCGACATGGAGGCGATTTGTTTGTGGCCACCCCTTACAGGATTAAGGTGTCTGGCAATAGATAGATATATAGATCTTCAATGATAAATAAGTGCCTTTTAAATTATTAAAGATAAACCTGAACGACACTGATAACAAAACTAAGTCAAGTCTCAACTAGACGCATGCGGACACAGCGGCTGAAGCAGGCCTAAGGATGTGATTTATGTTTATATTGTCATTTCATTATGTTAAATTTCGTTCACACTGCACGCAATATTATTATACCGGCATAGTTCAGGTAATATTTTCTTATGGCGTTTGCTTTAATCTTACCTTCCTTTTTTCCACCACTAACAAATGTTCGGTTCATTCTTCAGTAATGTGATCCATTACTTTCCCGGCTCCTCTCTGTTGAGTGAACAGAGATACATCATGCTTGAGGAGTGGGTACATGGTGGCCGGGGATAGGGAGTGTGTCTCTCATTAAACGCAAAGGTTCAGGAAAATCAGACACAACGTTATTAATGCAAGAAATAATTTTACTGAATCTGACTACGAATACAAACATAAAGGCAGATTTTTTAAGCTACTGTCACCTATGAAGGTAATGAAAATGTGCATGTACAGTATACTGAGAATAGCATGTATTTACCCCCAGTTAGGTGTGTGTGTGTGTGTGTGTGTGTGCTCACAAAAATCATAATTATTAGAAGGTAAGCTAAGCGTATCTACGATAAGGTTATATTGTATATTAGTAGATGAGGCAATGAAGGGCATGGTGTAAACTGTAGACCGTGACCCTGTGTAGCAGTAGTGGTGGGAAAAACATTCTAGCCTTCATCGGACCACGAAACGATTTGAACGTCTGGATTCCTGCCACAGTCGCTGACTGTGTCCGTATGCGTCCAGTTGCGACTTTATTTAGTTTTGTTATCAGTGTCGTTCAGGTTTATCTCTAATAATTTAAAAGGCACATATTTATCATTAAAGATATATTTACTTTAATTTGTATCTGCATAATCCGGTATCTTACCAATAAATGAGAGGTTTGGTTAGAATACAAAGTTAATTTGGAGCACATCCAAACACGACAAGAACTGACCAATCACCACCCGAGAGCCTCGTGCAGTGTTACCAATTCCACCTGCCCTTAGCTGGCAAAATCAGTGCGTCAGACTCCCTGAAACCGACCATAGTCTTTGATTAAGGAGTATAGCTATAGTAGCCGCAGCGAGAAATGAACGCTGTGGTGGGGCAGCCGGTCATCCGGGGATTCCCCCACTGTAGCCACATCCACATGTCACCGACCATAGAGGTAGGATGTCACCGACCATCGGCCAACGCTGCAGCCCCGCTCCATGATCCTTACCCTGTGTCTCTGGCTTTCTCTTTCTCTCTCAGTTTCTATATAAACTGCTGTATTTCCGAAACTAATTATGAAATTATTATGACTTTTGTTCCACACCACCACTGAGGTAAAAATCAAGGAGAGTTTTCTGTATAAAGGTTTCCCCCCCCTTGTCTGAGGGCAGGTCAGTTCTGGCGAGTGTATAATTATAGGTCAGGCGGAGGTATCGGCAAGGCCGCACTCCCCCGCTCATATGCCACATTTAGGAGGGGGGGGAAACCTTTATACAGAAAACTCTCCTTGATTTTTACCTCAAAGGTGGTGTGGAACAAAAGTCATAATAATTTCATAATTAGTTTCGGAAATACAGCAGTTTATATAGAAACCGAGAGAGAAAGAGAAAGCCAGAGACACAGGGTAAGGATCATGGAGCGGGGCTGCAGCGGTGGCCGATGGTCGGTGACATGTGGATATGGCTACAGTGGGGGAATCCCAGGTCATCCCGGCTGCCCCACCACAGCGTTCATTTCTCGCTGCGGCTACTATAGGGCCCCTACTGTCCTGATGGGGCGCTAAATAACTGAATAGAACTAGATCAAAATAATTTGTCGTAGTAGCAGAATTAGTATTAGCAGTAGCAGTAGTAGCATTATTATTGTTATTATAATTACTAGTAGTAGTAGTAGTAGTAGTAGTAGTAGCAGCAGCAGCAGCAGCAGTAGCCATAATTATTATTATTAATACTGTACCACAGTATAAAAACTTTAACACCATGGCCATGCCACAGTATTGTTGTCAGTGCTCCAGTAGGCAGCATAAATGTATCAGGTGCTCATGTGCAACAAACAGGTCACCGTGTACATACTGTAGGATGGGACCTTTCTGTATGAATGTGTTAGGGAATCACAGCCCACCACAAGCGGCACTTGACCGCTTCCAACATGGCAGGCGACAGATTGGTGATATGGAAATTGATGGGGCGGTCACTGACAATATGCACGATCACACGGACATGCGTGATGGTGAAAGACCCCTTGGTGAAGCGAGGGACAGGGATGGACGCCAAGATGCGAGAGATATAGAAGCGGTGGGTGGGTTAAATCACCATGGGGAAGTGAATAGTAGTGAAGTTGGGGGTGAGGAACATCATGAAGTTTATAATAGAAATGAAACTCAGGATGAAGACCACCATAGAGGAGTGCATGAAAGAGGGAATCACCCAGGTATTATACGTCCTCAGAACGGTAGTGACACAAACAACGAGGAAGCAGAACAGCCTCAAAGGTCTGTGCGAGAGGGTCGACCCACGTACTGGATGGACATCCCGAGAAAATGCAGTAACCTGGGTGAACACCACATATAATGAAATAGTTGGATGGTCGTCAAGCAATCTTTTTGAACCTCCCAAATGCAATGCTACAACTGACATGATCAAGGAAATCACTCGCCTAATAGCCAACTACAACAATAACTCACCCATTGCCTCATTCTCTCTTAAGGTCCTTGCACTAGTACCACATCTCTTCCTCAACAAGACCCACCCGAGAGCTAGCTTTGAAGAAAATATTAAGGCCATCCAAAGGCGGGTTGAAACATGGAAAAGAGGTGAAATCGACAATCTACTTGAGGAAGCAAGGGCCTTGCAGATGAGAATAAACAACCGAGGCAGAAGAAATCAGAATACCAACGATGTGGCAAGGATTTTTGGCAGCAAGATGAGACAGGGGAAGGTCTCGATGGCAACAAGATCCCCGTCAGCTGAATCACCAAACGGAGTACTTGACCTGACAGATGAAACAATGCAACAACTAAAAGAAAAACACCCGACTGCACGACAAGCAAGTGCCCAGTCAAAGCTTGACGGCAACTACACTCCTCCCAATCCCATCATATATGACAGGATAACTGGAGATATGGTGTGGCGGAAGGCAATGCACACACAGGGAGGGGCAGGACCGTCAGGCCTGGATGCAAAATCTTGGCGAGTAATACTCAGTAACATCAAGTTTGGGGAGGCAGCAACTCTTGCCTCACTGGCAAGGAAGCTGGGTTCAAGGCAGTGCAGTAACATAGAAGCACTGACGGCTTGCAGACTAATCCCCCTTGATAAGTATCCTGGATGTAGGCCCATTGGGGTGGGTGAAGTCTTAAGATGGATTATAGGAAAATGCATCATGGAGGTGGTGAAAGATGATGTGAAGCAGGCAGTTGGCAACCTCCAAGTGTGTGCAGGCCAGCAGGCAGGAGGTGAGGCAGCAGTTCACTCCACAAGGAAAATATCTGGGGAAGAGGACTGTCAGGCAGTATTATTAGTTGATGCCTCAAATGCATTTAATTCCATCAACCGGGAGGCAATGCTGCACAATATCAAGGTTAAATGCCCAGCATTTGCCCAATATGTGGAAAACACCTACAAAGAACCAGCAGACCTCTACATTGTGGGTAAGACAGCGGCTCACGATGTCGGTGTAATCCAGTCCACAGAAGGAACTACCCAGGGGTACCCCGTTGCCATGGCTATGTACGTCTTGACGATGACAGTGCTGCAACAACAGATCAAATACCAGGCCACCATTGTAAAACAGGTAGCCTATGCAGATGATCTCAAGGGTGCTGGCAAGGTTGAAGATGTGAGGAAATGGTGGGATCTTGTAACATCTCATGGCCCTGAAATAGGTTACTACCCTAATGCAAGTAAGTCCATCTTGATCGTGAAACCAGCTTACTAGCAAGATGCACAGGATGCATTTAGAGGCACAAACGTGATAGTGACCAAGAAAGGTCAGAGGCATCTAGGGGATGTGATTGGAACCAAGGAATTCAAAGACAAATATGTGAGTGATAAGATAAAGACATGGGTAGAAAAAATTCATACACTATCCAGCCATGCGAAAACAGAACCCCACGCAGCGTACAGTGCATTTACCTATGGTGTAAAACACAAGTGGACCTTCGTGATGAGGACCATACCAGACATCGAGTTGCTGCTACAACCACTGGAGGATGCAATAAGGGGTTAATTCCTCCCATCTCTAACCAATGGCCACATCCCCACACCAGAAGAGAGGGACCTTCTAGCACTACCACCCAGGATGGAAGGCCTTAGCATTATAAATCCAACAGCCGAACACAGAAATTCACTCAGGCTCACCGAATCCTTGTCACAGAAGATCTGCGCCCAGGTTGAGACGAGTGAAATCGACCACCAAAGGCAGAAAGACATAAAGACACAAATAAGCAAGGAACGTGAAGCAAGACAAAAAGACCAGCTGCAGCACATAATCGAACATCTAACACCAGACCAGTGCAGAAGAGTTGAAATTGCACAGGAGGTTGGGGCATCGAACTGGCTCACAACCCTGCCTCTCAAGGCAAAAGGCTTCCACTTCAACAAACAAGAATTTATCAACGCCATAGCCTTGAGATATGGGTGGCCAATAGAGAACCTACCTCAACACTGTGCCTGTGGCACTGCCTTTGATGCAAACCATGCAATGGTATGCAAGAAGGGAGGCTTTGTTTTCATCCGACACGATGAAGTACGCGACCTCACTGCCAAAATGCTCCGGGAAATATGCCATGATGTCACGATTGAGCCAGCTCTGCTACCCCTGGACGGCGAGCATTTCACCCACAGAACAGCAAACACATCAAATGATGCAAGAGTGGATGTCAGTGCTCGAGTTTCTGGACACGTGGGCAGAGGGCATTCTTCGACATCAGGATATTCGATCCCATGGTAGCGTGTCATCGTGAACTGTCTCTCGAAGCTGCACACAAAAGGAATGAACAAGAAAAAAATAGAAATTATCAAGAAAGGATCCAACATGTGGACCACGGTCGATTCACTACCCTTGTGTTCACATCAGGTGGGATGGGTCCAGAGGCAGTGAGATTCTACTCGAGACTGGCAGAGGTTCTTTCTGAGAAGGAAGGTTAACCGCAGAGTTCTATTATGGCCTGGATGAGATGTCGGTTGTCATTCTCCCTCGTGAGGTCTGCTCTGCTATGTCTCAGGGGCACAAGATCATCAGCCCTCAGGCCTGTCTCTCTGGCGGGTATGGATTATGAAGCTACAGTGGTCGAGAGTCGCATAGACCAGCGACTCCAATAGTTTAATGTCTTTATTTACACTGTAATATCAATAGATGTAAAATAAAATAATAATAGTAATAGCAGATGGTTGGTAACCACAGCCGTTGGCGTACTTGGGGCCAGCGGATTATGTAATATGAGGGTTCGTGTTAACCTTCACATTACAACTCCAAATGGTGAAATGTATTAGCAAGGTTGGTTTTGATCTTCACAGTATAATTCCCCATTGGATGGAGGTGATTAAAAAAAAAAAAGTAGAAGTAGTAGTAGTAGTAGTAGTAATAGTAATAGTAGTAGCAGCACCAACACGACCACTGTTAGTAATAGTAGTAGTTATAACACAGAAGTAGTAGTAGTTGTAGTAGCAGTAGTAGTAATTCAGAAGTAATAGTACTTGTAGTAGCAGTAGTAGTAGCAGCAGCAGTAGTAGTACAGAAATAGTAGTAATAGTAATTCAGAAGTAGTAGTAGATGTGGCAGTAATAGTGGTAGTATTAGTAGTAGTAGCAGAGGTAGTAGTCATAGTAGTATTTAGCAGTACAGAAATAGTACTAGCAGTGGTAGAAGTAGTAGCAGTAGTAATACAAAAATAGTAGTGGTAGTAGTGGTAGTAGTAGTACAGAAATATTAGTAGTTGTAGCCATAATAGTAGTAGTAGTAGTACAGAAACAGTAGTAGCAGTAGTAGAAGTAGTAGTAGTAATGGTAGTAGTAGTAGTAGTACCTGCAATGGTGGTTTAGTACGTGACTCACTTAATCGTTGTTGAAATTCTAACTAATATTCGCTAAACTCATTTAGTAGTAGTTCAGACGTAGTAGTAGATGTGGCAGTAATAGTGGTAGTAGTAGTAGTAGTAGTCGTAGTAGTATTAGTAGTAGTAATACAGAAATAGTAGTAGTAGTGGTAGTAGTAGTAGTAATACAGAAATAGTAGTAGTATTAGTACAGAAATAGTAGTAGTAGTACAGAAGCAGCAGCAGTAGTAGTAGCAGCAGCAGTAGTAGCAGCAGTAGTAGTAGTAGTAGTAGTAGTAGTAGTACCTGTTATGGTGGTTCGGTGCGTGACTTTCAGTAAATGGTTGTTGAAATTCCAACTAATATTCGCTGGACACATTTTCTGTACTCGTGTCAACAAATAACTCAAACAGTGCAGGGATGAAAACGATACCGAATTTTATGCGTAATGTAGGCTAGTACAGAAGTTGATCTGTATGTTGTTGTTTGTAAATTTATTTACTGTGTAAATACCATCACAGTAGAGTTTATAATTATATAGGTCCTGCCAACAGTTCTTTTAATGTATCTCGAAACTGTCTCAGAGAATAAAAAATAGGCTGGGTTTAATGCCTATCGACGCACAATGATTACTGAAGCAGACAACCAAGTTTTGTTAAGTGTAAATCACCTAGAATACGACCGGCAACATTGACGTTACAGCCAGGTATCCAGTTGTATTTGCAGATGAACAGAGTAATTGTACCAATAGCTGCAGCTCCACACTCATCTGAATGTTAACTCAGTGAACTGCAGGCGGCAATTACCCTCGCTATTCTCATTTTGGGAACAGGGAGCAAGGTGAAGGACGTTATTTTAACTAGGCAGTGGGACCATCTGCTGATATCGGTGGCATCATGTGATGGCGTCCCTCTCAAACACATGGGTGAGCAAAACAGAGGGAAAGCAATCTATGTCCAAGAGTCTGACCGGTATTATTCTAGTTCTGATTTGGTTGTGCAGCCCATGGGTCACACGCTTCCACTGCGTAAAAGTCAACTGACGCCTCCCTAAAATAATAATTCTGTGGATTGGGTTGCTTTCTAACATGATTTTTTTGGAATCCCGGAATCGTGATGAGACTAATAACCTCAGCTGTACGTGCATTGCATGGGTTATAGCTTGGGTACTTTCATCAGAGTAAGTAAGTTCAGAATCATTACCCACCTACACTAGCAATACGTAGAGTATGTTGTGATAAAACAGATATGCATTAATGTCGTTATAATATATATGTATGAACTGTAGCAGTTGTATTGCACACTCCTGAACTAGGGGGGTCACCTGTATATACACGTATGAGCCGTGTTTAACTGGTCGTGAAGAACACCTGATCGATTGGACAGAGAAACACCACGTTATTTCTCATCAGAAGTGACCCGCATCCACCTAATGTTTCACGCACGAGTATAGGCTGGGAATGCTTAACTAATTCAGTCCGACAACAAATGTAATATTTAATTCAAACTTCTGCTAGACTATATGGCACGGCTGACAGAAGACGTTTTGTATTTAAGGAGATGGCGAAAGCTTAAGCTAATCTCGCCTGTTCGAAAAGCTTTACCTACTCTGAATAAAATGATCTAAGTGAAGAAGAATTTAATAATGATACGTCAACGAGACTTTTTGTATGAAGGGGATGAGGAAGGCTTTATCTAACTCTGGCAATTCAAAGAGTCTGTCCTCACCTAGAGAAAAACGTTTGGGATAAGATGGGCTAATTAAAATATTGCATAGAGTTATAGGCATAGTGGGGATGAAAACCTTAAACAGAAAAAGATATTGAAAAAGAGGTATAGTGCTCGAGTAAATGGATTTAGATTACAAAAAAATTCCTTTAGTAATGGGATAGAGGGGATTTTTTTTTTTTTTTTTTTTTGGTTGAAAAAAAGGAGTGGATGACTAATCAAATGCTCAGTGTCCGACTCTCGTCATATTCTTGGCACTCCATTCCCTTGGGCCAGGAGCTCACCAAAGCGCTTTACAATTTAAAATGTAATCATTTCATCACAAACACCCACCGTCCATCCAGAAAACACGGCAGAATAGTTTGGTTCAGAACTGATGCAGAGTCAGGACTGTTTTTATCAGCTGTCTGTGGGTTTTGTGGAAGAGCAGTAAAGGCTCTTTCAACTGAAGAACAGGTAAGGTTGGTATAGTTTGACAGTAATGGGATGGGTTTAAGACTCTTTCCTTTTACTAATTCTCTGTGCATAATATTGGTTTATTTTCTTCACGTTTCATAATGGTGCTAAAGGTACTTCTAGGATTCCCTTGTCAGTTTTTCTGTACTGTATGATATTCCTCTTTTCTTGAACTTCACTGGTATATGGTTTGGTGGGTGAATGGAGCCATCTTCTTTCCAATTCTTATTTTTACCCGACCCAGCCACGAGGGGGCTCGGGGACGGGTATTGTTTTCACTCGGTTTGTCTGTTTGTTTGTTTGTCTCTCTGTCAGTTTGTCTGTTTGTTTGTTTGTCTGTCTGTCAGTTTGTCTGTCTGTCTGTTAACAACTTTACGCGAAAACTACTGCTGCGGTTTTGACTAAAAAACAGGGTTGATGGGCTATGACCCTCTGATCACCTGAATAAATTTTGGGCTAAACTTGGCCAAGGTCCAGGCTGTAGTCCCCAAAAATGTAAAAAAAATAATAAATAAAGTAAAATAAAAATCGTTTTTTGCCACAACTCCTTTCAAACTCGACAAATCGACAGGAAACCAAAACCTAAAGGTGCATCATTCTAATCTGCATCTTGTAACATGCCCCATTACATCAGGGGGGTCAACCCCCAGTTAGTGGTAAGGGGGGGGGCAACTGTAAGCTGGGTAGGGCCTAAAATTTCAAATGGGCATAAAATCTTCAATTTTCACTTAATTTGCTCCAAATTTGATATGTGACATCTTTGACTAGATATCCTGCTGTGTGTTTATACGTCAGCACTAAAATGACTGCCGGGAAAGGCCTTGTTGTGCCTTGGCACCGCTTCTTGATGTAGTTTAGTCATACCCTTCAACTTAGTCGCACGTTTCGCTGACGAACAGTCCGCGACGGACAGTTCGCCGAACGCACGTTGATAAGCCTGAATGGACGGACGTTGCGCCAACGCACACTTGAACGACTTCTTGTCTTTAGTTCCTGTGTGTCTGTGTGTGTGTGTGTGTGTGTGTGTGTGTGTGTGTGTGTGTGTGTGTGTGTGTGTGTGTGTGTGTGTGTGCTTAGACAGACTGCATAGATGCAATTGCTTATGGCAATAATTCTTCTGAAACGTTAGATTTCTTTAAAGTAAGTAAGGTAGGTTAGGTTAAGTTAACTTTCTTCTGTTGTGATAGGCTAGGTTAGGTTAGGTTAGGTTAGGTTTGGTCTGGCTTGGTTATTTTCTTTTATTTTTTGTCAAAAAAATGGGATATAAATTAACAGTCAACTAGAGGGGCACGCACTGGAGCACATCTTTTCGACAGGGGCAATGTAGTTTCCAGACCAGTCTTCATAATGAGTTACGTTTTCTAACCATTGATTAGGGTTTCGTAAAAAGTGTTTTCCGGATTCAGAATCTGTAATACGATCCGGATCGGTACGAAAAATTACTCGGATGTTCCCTGGGACATAGGCTATCTACCCACCAACTACGATCCCAATCCCTCTCTTAGTTTTTAAATAATCCTGCTAACAAACAAACAAACGAACAAACATTGGTCCCTAAAGGTAACCGATTATTCCCTGAGACATGGGCTATCTACCAACCAAATTTCGTCCAAATCTCTCTCATAGACTTTTAGTTATTCTGCTAAACAAACGAACAAACAAACAAACAAAATGGGGTGAGAACATGCTCTCCATTGGAGGGAATAATTTCTCAAACTAAAACGATTACCGTTATGACTCCACCAAGAAAATAAATGTCAGAAAATTAATATGAATACAAATTTTTCAGTCTTCCCAACGTCTCTTTGGCCAGACGTCTGTTTGGCAAAATTGTCCATTGGAGAAATGTCCGCCAGGGAAATGTACCGGACCCCCCTTTGACTCGACCTGCATAGCGTGGACCTTCTGCAGTTATTTAAATTTCTTTTGTTCTTGTCTCTGGCACGTATTCACCCAGTTATGGTGGCTCACATTCATGTTTGCAAAGTAGTTATATATATAGATAGATAGATAGATAGATAGATAGATAGATAGATATAGCAGGGCGGGTTAAAAATTTTAAATTCGATGAAATATGGCTACTTTGATGCCCTATAGTATGTTTTCACATGAACTAATTGTATTTTAAGATTGAGTCAGTGGTACTCCAGCAACTTTCAATTTAGTTTTTACGTCACTGACGCTCCAAGCATTAAGTTATTACCGGTGACTGGCAACTCTATAAATGATAACCCATTGTTTTGCATTTCTGTTACTAACTACACGAACTGGTACTGGTTGACAGTTTTGAATTTTGTACGAGTTTGCGTATTTTACTGGAATCATGGCCAGCTGCAGCATATGAGAAAGCACGAAAGACTGTTTTCGGTTCATCACGCAGTCTTCCGGTAAATCAGTCGCCCACTAGCTGTGATGTCATAAAGGCATATTTGGAACATAAATCCACAAATATGTCATTGAGCACACAAGCCTATGAGAAAACAGTTGCACTTGCAGTAGCAGGAATTTACGAGAAAGCTTCCATGTCAACTACTGATTACATCAGTGTAGTTATTCGTGTGAAATGCTTGATGACAAAGGCACAGGCGCTGAGGAAATATTCAGTGAGCAAAAGGACTTCCAACACCTATATAGAGAAACTCGCCAGCTTTGACATTTTATTTGAATTGGTCACTGCAAATGTGTCAATGCGCTAGAACAGACAAGATATCGCCTGAGGAGTGGCCTTTCTGGGTTGACCAAAATAGTTGCAGAAAAATGTATATTGGTGGAACAGACCGGAAGAAGACAGCACAAAATAAGTGTGCAGCAAATAGAGTGATGGAAAGGAAGCTCTGTGAAGAGTCCACTAGAGATACTAAGCAAAATAATGAAGATATAATGACAGCATGTACTGACGAAAGTGATGCCTGTGATGAACAATATAATCAATATGTTGATGATGATACTGCAGAAGTAGATGGAAGCAAACAGTCAGAATAGTGTCAGAACAGATTAGTCTATCCTGAGCTGAGTCGTGTAGCTGATCAATGTCAGTTAAGCAATAGAGACATCTGCTCCATTGTGAGTGTAGCACTGAAAGATATGAATATCCTTTGTGAAGAAAATAAAGTTGATCCCTGTAAACTCCGCTGTCAGCGAAAATACTGGAGAGATGTCACATTGCAACAGCATAAATATGACTTGAAGGAGATCGTTTGCATCGGTTTCGATGGAAAAATCTATCAGACGCTCAAGAAAACCCCAGGTAGTTAGAGAATCGGGAAGGAAGATCACTACTCAGTAGTTGCTTTTCCTGACGCCGTTTACATCGACCACGTTTCTCTCGAAAGTGGAAGAGCAGCAGATATTGCCAAGGAAGTCATGTCTGTCATTCGAGAAACAGATGCAACAGATTCGTTGCAAGCTATCGTCTCTTATGGGACGATGCCAATACTGGAAAGAGAAATGGAGTGACCCTTGAGACCACTACAGTGGCTTGTTTGTTTATTGCATCTTGCTGAAGTATTAAGAGGCAGTTGATGGTTCGAGAACAGGTCCACGAGGCTGCAGAAGAGAAGTAGGTCAATCGCTTGAATTTGACTCTAAAGATCTTCCAGTTGCTGATCATGAATGTGTTGCTGGAAAAACTTGCATTTTACCAGAAGGAGTTGTAAGTGATCTCAGCAAAGATCAGGGCTACCTGTACCGTGCATGTTTGGCAGTGCAATTGCCAAGTGGAGATACTAATGAAGGTGTGGGACCATCTGCACAACCAGGACTGCTAAATCATGCCAGGTGGCTTACGAAAGCTAATCGCGTACTGCGACTTTACATGTCAAAGGAGCAACCATCACCAACCCTAAAACGTCTCGTTTCATTCATTGTGAACCACTATGCTCCTGTGTGGTTCAGGGTGAAAGCCAACAGCTCGTGTCAGGATAGAGCCAAAAATTTCTTCTTCATGGTGGAGCTCCTTCAAAAGCTGCCGTTGGAGGAACAGGCGGTCATTCGCCCTGTACTTGCCGATAACAGAGAACATCCTGTTGTTGGCTGTTACTGATGAAGTTGTTGGCGTACGCTCGATGGCGATCAAGTTGATGAAACAAGCACAGATGAATGAGAATGATGACCAAGCCTCAGTTGGAATATTTGAAAAATCGGTCTTGAAGATAAACTTCGATGCCAAGAAGTACACTGAGCTGGTAGAGCTTTCTTCTGCCACAGTTCCTCCATTGCTGAAGAGCAGACTGGACCAAATGGACGAAAGGCAACCCATTGTACTGGACGTGTACCCTTGCCATTCCCAGGGAGTGGAACGCTGCGTCAAGGACATCACATCCACCACAAGTAAAGTATTTGGGCTTGAATTACGTCATGGTATGCTCGTCCAACAAAAGCGATCTCGCATCTTGTTCCCGAAGCGTGAAAGTAAACAAGACTTTTGATGTGTACAACTGTTCATGCCATTTCCGTTCCTTTTCTTTTTCATGAAATAATGCCTTTCATATGATCTGAATACATTTATTACAACTGCTAGTTTTATATTTTTAATTGAAATTTAACACAGAAATAGCATTTTAGTTCATCAGAAAAAATAACATGTGTTTCTTAGTTTTTTGAGAAATAACTATTTTTAGATCCAAGTTACTGGAATGGACATGTATATATCGAAACATTTTTTTCGTAGTTATTGTCACTGTAAAGGAGCACCATCTGACTTTGATTCAACCTGGCAACCCTAAGTTGGTTCCTTTTCGACCCGCCCTACTACTCACCACCGTCCAAGATACAGCCTTCTCTCAAATACGTCTAGCTTTGGAATAGGTGCTTTGCGGCCAAATCGGGCACAAAGCACGTACCCAAATACAAGCCGTTATGTAAAAGCAACCACCAGCACCACCAACATCACAGCAACCATCAACACTGCCACGACCGACCACCGTACTAACACCACTGCCATCATCATCACAGCTTCCACCACCAACACTACTACAGCCACCATGACAATCATCACAGCTACCACCACTGCCATCATCATCACAGCCACTACCACCACTACTACGGCCATCATCATCATCGCAGCTACCATCATCATTGCAGCTACCATCATCATCGCCATTATCACAGCTATCATTACCACCACCACCACCATCATCATTACAGCTACCACTACCATCACCACCACCACAACTACCACCACAGCTACCACCACCATCATCATAATAGCTATCACCACCACAACACCCACCAGTTTCTGGAAATATATATATATATATATATATATATATATATATATATATATATATATATAGAGAGAGAGAGAGAGAGAGAGAGAGAGAGAGAGAGAGAGTATATATATATATATATATATAGAGAGAGAGAGAGAGAGAGAGAGAGAGAATATATATATATATATAGAGAGAGAGAGAGAGAGAGAGAGAGAGAGAGAGAGAGAATATATATATATATATATATATATATATATATATATATATATATATATATATATATATATATATATATATGTATCTTTTTGCAGCGTTCGGGAAATAATAGACATTGAGCTGTAGATATATAGTCCCCCCTCTCTCTCTCTCTCTCTCTCTCTCTCTCTCTCTCACTCTCTCTTCAAAGAATCAAGAAACACCACGGAAATGCCCCACTACATTTTCCTCACGTGTGATCATTGTAACAACAATGGGACAATTATCAGGGTCCAAAACACCTTTACAGGAAATATTAATCGACATAAAATTGAAACTGAACCATATGGGACCCAGTTCAAATCATCCTGCCAAGTTTCATCAAAATCTTTTCTCCAGTTATGACTTCATTACACACACACGCACGCACGCACACACACACACACACACACACACACACACACACACACGCGCACACACACACACACACACACACACACACACACACACACACACACACACACACACACACACACACACACACACACACACACACACACACACACACACGACCAGGATTATGTTACGTCAAATTCCATTAGCCTTGGACAGGTACAGTGTGTACAAATGAGGTTCGTTATTCAGCCAGGCCTCTTGGTGCTGAAAACGAACTGAGCATCCATAACGAGAACTTGCTTAAAAGAGAGCTCTGTCTGAAGTGCCTTTCGCCTTACAACGAACTGCTCATGCATTGAAACACCTGCCCAAATGAGAGCTGTTTCCATGGCATATCGTGAAACTCCTTGGACATGCCCGCCCATAGAGCACTGATGAGGACAAATACTAGAGGTCAAAGTGCCCCTTCAGAATATATCAGTCGATATGAAACTGAAACTATCCCACCTTGGACACAGTTCCATAGATCCTGGCAAGTTTCATCAATAGCAGTTTTCCAGTTTTTGCTGCACTACACACACACACACACACACACACACACACACACACACACACACACACACACACACACACACACACACACACACACACACAGGATTACAGTATATCAGACATAGTCCTAATATTCTCATAGTGCCACCCGAGGCTGAGCGAGTAGTCCTTTGTCTAGGGAGCCTTGCTAGGACCCCTATACTTCTGATGGGACAATAAATAACTGGATGATACTTAGATCCAAATAATAATAATAATGATAATAATAATAATAATAACAATAATAATAATAATAATAATAATAGTAATAATAATAACAATAAAAATAAGAATAACAATAACAATAACAATAACAACAATAACAACAACAACAATAACAATAACAATAATAATAACAATAATAACAACAACATTAACAATAACAGTAACAACAATAACAATAACAACAATAATAATAACAATAACAATGACAACAATAACAATAACAATAACAACAACAATAACAATAACAATGACAACAATAACAACAACAATCATAATCATAATCATAATCATAATCATAATTAGTAGTAGTAGTAGTAGTAGCACCACCACCACCGTCAACACCAGCACTAGCATCAGCTTCGACAGCCGCAGTAGTAGTAGTAATATTAACAGTTGTGGTGGTAGTAATAGCAGTAGTAGTAGTAGTAGTAGTAGTAGTGTGACAGCCTATGGTGGTTCAGAACGTAACTTTCAAATTTCGATGAATGGCTGCTTAAATCCCAGTTAATAATCGCTGAAACTCATTTATGAAAACATTTCCACAATTTAAACTGACATAGTGATGGGTTGAAAACGATACCAAATATCGCATGTAAATATTTTACTTTGTATCTTTATAACACAGTTTCTTTTATACAGTTGCTGCAAAGATCTCTCTTTTTTTTTTTTTTTTTTTAAATCTCCACACTGTCATTGATGAAAAATATAATTAAGAATAATGCCGACCGACTACATGTAGATTATTATGGCAGACAGTCGAGCTCTCCTAGTCGCCATATTCAGTAGGGTACGACATATTCCGTAGAATTTTGACATGTTTTTGATTTGTTCCTATTTGCCATCGAAAATATCACATTACTTCCCCAGCATATCTGCTACCCAGAGACTGGGTGTGCTGAACCGACCCTGTACCGGTATATCCTTTAAGCCTATGTACTTGGCAAGTTTGTACTGCAGCTGTATTGGCTGTCTAAAGGGTATATGACTCTCCTCTGAGTGTGTGTGTGTGTGTGTGTGTGTGTGTGTGTGTGTGTGTGTGTGTGTGTGTGTGTGTGTGTTGGGGAGGGAAGGTTCTCACAATATAACGAGTGAATGTCTCAGCTAAGTATTGTGCAACAAGAACTAATATTTATATACAAAATTGTGGTGGATGTGTGTAACGTTGCATGCCAGTGTGTGTGTGTGTGTGTGTGTGTGTGTGTGTGTGTGTGTGTGTGTTTTAGCTTTTTTAATAAAAGATCATATTTTCTCTCTGGTATCTTCTTACGATTTTACAAAGAATACAATGTCATTTAGAACTGGAAGGTCGGATCTATTATAACGCATAAAATTATCTGGGTACAACAGGACAACGCTGCAAAAGTATGTCATCGAATTACAAGGGTAAAAATCATTGTGAAAAATGACCGTAGAAAGTTAGGACGCTGAAATGAATCATGTGGAGAAAAGTTATCAGGTACTAAAATAAGGTAAAGCCTTAACAATACTCAAAGACGTGAAAACAACATAAATTACCGATACTGAAACTAATTCAATCGATCTGGTAATAGGGATGCTACCCGGAAAAAACTTAAATTGATAGTCATAAACATGTCTATAAACGGCTACAAGCAAATA
>NC_136961.1:4324612-4329612 GCF_032717465.1 Coenobita brevimanus
TCAGGCACTGATGCCACTGCACCACGACGTGATAAAAGCTGGGAACATCTGATTTTTTTGACGAACCAGGTAAATCCATTATGGGAGGATACATTTCAGTCACAACACGTTAGGATTATTTCTCCGCCCCATACAACTCGGCAAGTGACTCGGCAAGTTGTGTAGGGCTGAGAAATAATCTTAATGTGTTGTGACTGAAATATATCCTCTCATAATGAATTTTCCTAGTTCGTTAAAAAAAAAAATAAATAATGAAAAAAAAAAATCAAGTGTCTCAGCTTTTAGCACGCCGTGGTGTAATGGCTTCAGTGCCTGACTTCTGTCTTTTTTTTTTTTTTTTTTTTTTAATGCGAGGAAGAAGGAACCAAAGGCCATGAGCCCGCAGTAACAGTTCCCTCCAAGAGAAAAACAAAATACAATAGAGAGCCAAATTCAAGATCCGATCATTTTGAGATGCCTGAACACACTGCGTTTGAAAGACTGGAGATCATAGGCAGCAGGAAATACAGACAGAGGGAGACAGTTCCAGAGTTGACCTGTCGCATAAATGAAAGACTAGGAGTAACGGTTAACTCTTGCATTAGAGAGCTGGACAGAAAAGGGATGAGAGTTTGCTGCCAGACGGGTGCTACGCACCCGTCGTAGAGGTGGAGGAATGCAAGCAGACAGTTCAGAGGAGCAGTGACCATTAAAATAGCGATAGAAAAGAGATAAAGATGCAACAGTGCGGCGAAGAGACAGAGGTTGAAGGGAGTCAGTAAGAGGAGGAGAGTTAATGAGACGAAAAGCCTTTGACTCCACCCTATTGAGAAGAGCTGTATGTGGGGAGCCTCCCCACACATGAGAGTTGTACTCCACACAGGGGCGGATAAAACCTCTGTATAGAGTCAACAATTGTGCAGGGGTAAAGAAAGAGCGGAGTCGGCTTAGCACACCCAATTTCTTGGAAGCAGATTTTACAAGAGATGTAATATGATCTTTCCAAGATAAGTCCCTAGTAAATGAGGTCTAGGGTTCAATTCCGGGCCAGGAGTGTAAAACACACACACACCAACACACAAACATATACACACACACACACACACACACACACACACACACACACACACACACACACACACACATATATATATATATATATATATATATATATATATATATATATATATAGTGTGATGAGTAAGGATGGAGGTTTGGAGGGTGAAGTGCTTGAAAGGGAATGGCAGGGAAGAAAGGTTGCTGGTTCCTTGAAAGCAGTGATAAGAAACAGGGAAGTGAGCAAGTAAGTGAAAAAGTTACATGACAGTATTGTGATACAAACTCTAACGTATGGAAGAGAAGCTTGGACCTTGTTGGAAGGACACAAGTCAAGAGTGAGAGCAGTGGAAATGAGTTATTAAAGAGGAGCCTGTGGAGTCACATGCAGAGAGAGGCTGAAAAATGAGGATATAAAGGAGCGTTTTGGTGTGGATGGGGATGTGATAGGAAGCGTTAGGAGGAATACACTGAGGTGGTTTGGAGGGGTACAGGGCGACGTGGAGGCGATTTGTTTGTGGCCACCCCGAACAGAATTGAGGCGTCTGGCAATATTAATATAAATACAAATATATATAGATATATACATTTATAAATGTATATATATTTATATTTGTATTTATGTATTTGTATATTGTTACGGAACAGAGAAAGATAATGTACACTTTAAGTGAGAATACTAAGAGTCACTACTGTCCCAAAGTTCCAGGTTCAAAACAAAAGAGTTAGGTAAAATTACAAGTTAAAGTTTAATGCTTAAATTAACAACAAAACATTCAGGACTCATAAGGATAATGTAATGGCAAAAACAGGTTAAATATATGGTTAACTGCAATAGCCTCTATTAACACGAAATTAGCAAGAGTAAATTTATCTAAGTCAGCCCTGATAAAATGAGATACCAGATAATACTCAGTGAATGCCAGATAAATAATTACAGATACAAACTATTATCAAAAATAACTGACACAACCCAACATTAATCAAAACCTCACTAGGCCTAAGAATTAACCTTATGCTACACAGTACAAGAAAAAATACAACAACAGTTATACTCAAATTACACAGCTGCTAGATGGTTGGAGACTTCCTGAGAAATTCACAATAATAATAACTGTACAGGGGAGGACAGAGATGTGAACAAAATGAGGAGCAGATCTAAGTGGCAATGATGCAGAGACTGAGCTCATTATATAGGGGCCGGCAGAGCCTGACACAACTTGTAAGAGGGACGCGCAAATGAAGCGATGGGGACAAACGGTCGACAATCCCGCACTGAATAACAGAAAGGACGACTTACTCTACTATAACGGTAGAAGGGGGGGACTGAGGCAGAACACGCTCGTGATCAAACATGCAGCAACTGTGCGTTAAAATTACACAAAGGATGATGAAATCATAGGCTATGTAACACCTCCCCACAAAGAAAAAAGAAATTTACAAAGGAAATTTCTTATTACTCTAAAACAATCTGTACATGGCATTACAGAACATGCAAATGTCTTTCCTAATGTTACAAAACATGAGATCTCCCTAGCACGTTCAGCCACAGGCACTCGCCAGTATCCCCCCAACAAACCAAACCCACCTATGCACCTAGCCCCCCCGATCCTGTCCATGCAATCTTCCACACGAGGGAGAGGGCAAGCGTCTGCCCTAGTTATCTGATCAACACGTCTGTAGTCAATGCAAAGCCGCTGCGACCCACCTGGCTCGGGGACCAAAGTGACAGGAGAACTCCACTCGCTCTGACAGGGCCCAATCATCTTGCGGTCCAACAGGCAGCCAAGCTCCCTCTGGATGAGAGGAACTTTCACCGGGCTCACACGGCAAGGAGGCAATCCAACCGGCCTTGCATCTCCAACATCGACACCACGCACCAACACAGCGGCTCCTCCCGGAGTGGCACGGAACACTTGCGGGCACTCCCGCAGCAATGCCGAAAACTCCCGCCCCTCCCCGGGTGGTAGATGAGAAAGCCCAGTCTGGAGATCATTCATGATACCAGGACTCCCCCCCAAACCATCACCCAGGCTCACACTGCATGGGAGAGCTCCACCTGGAGACCCGGGTGGAACAGCTACAGCGCAGACCGGATTATTTTCGTCCCGCCTGCGATACAACTTCAGCATGTTGATGTGACACAGTTGCTTGCTCTTTCCACGATCTGGTGTGGCGATGACATAGTTGACATCACTGAGCCCCCTCTCCACGAAATAAGGACCACCAAACTTGGCTTGAAGAGGCTGCCCATGAACTGGTAGCAGAATCAAAACCTGATCTCCTTGCTGAAAGTGGCGTAACCTGGACTTCTTATCATACCAAGTCTCCATCTTCTCCCGAGCAGCTCCCAAACTCTCTCTCGCCAGCTGCAAAGCAGTGGACAGCCGCTCCCCGAAATCCATCACACACTCCAGCAGGCCGACGCCATCTTCCTCCGACAGCCAGCACTCCCTGAGCAGCTCAAGGGGTCCTCCCACTTCATGGCCAAACAGTAGTTCAAAAGGTGAGAAGCCCAGTGATTCATTTGGAGATTCTCTTGCAGCAAACACAACGAATGGAAGACCTTTATCCCAGTCTTTCTGATGTTCCAAACAGTATTTCTTGAGCATCGATTTGAGTGTTTGATGATATCTCTCCAACGCTCCTTGGGTCTGGGGATGGTAAGCTGAAGACGTGATCTGGGAGATGCCCAACTCTTTCAGAGACTGCTTGAAAACATTTGACATGAAATTACTTCCTCGGTCTGACTCTACCTCCTTGGGCAGACCAAACTTTGTGAAGAACCCTAGCATTTCCTTAACCACGTTCTTTGCAGAGATGTTTCTAAGTGGAATGGCTTCAGGATAACGAGTAGCCATATCAATCATGGTCAACACATAAGAAAATCCTGAAGAAGTCTTAGGAAGAGGGCCCACAATATCCACCAACACACGGGTGAAAGGCGCCTCAAAAGGAGGAATGGGAACTAGAGGTGCAACGTTTTCGGTCTGATTACACTTCCCCACAACTTGACAGGTGTGACAAGACTTACAATACCAGGAAACATCCCTGAAGATACCTGGCCAGTAGAAGTGTTTCAAAATGCCACAGTCTTCCTCACTCAAGGTGTCCTGCCAAACTGGAATCATGAGCCACTCTAATGATATCCTGCCTACAAACACAAGGGATGACAACTTGATGTACAACCTCCCATTCACAGTCGGCTGATGCTGTTGGGGGTCTCCACTTCCTCATAAGTACTCCTGACTTTACATAATAACAAGTAGAAGCACCGGCTGACTCTTCTTTCACTGTAAGCAGAGTTAGCTAGACCTTTCAACTCAGGGTCAGCAACCTGCAACTCAACCAACTCTTGACGAGACAAATTATCAACACTACGGGGTACTGCCTCATCTGGTGAGTGGTCCAAATTAGCAAGAAAAGTGTCAGCTAGGATAACATCATCATCATCATTATCCTCTAAATCACCAGTAACTTTAGACTTAGCCCTAGTGACAGCACATGCATGGAACACATCAGGGACATCACAATCCAGGGACACAGCCACTGGCTCACTAGACAACTGAGGAGCTGGACACACTTGACTTCCACCAATATCATTTCCAAGTAAGAAAGTTACACCTGACATTGGGAGTGTCTCAACCAACCCAACCATAACAGAACCATTAACAAAACCAGACTCTAAATTCACTCTGCACAGAGGGACAGAGAAGTAATTATTCCCTACACCTTGTAAGATTACAGTTTCATCAGAGGAATTAACATTAGAGCCTAGAACACTGGTCAGCATAAGGGATTGGCAAGCACCTGTATCACGATATATTTGAACTGATTTCCTGTCATTACTGTCCAGAGGACTAACAAAACCATCAGACAGGAAATTAGCACATGAACTCTTGAGAGTGTCACCCACGTTACTGCTCAAGAGGAGCTCCATCATGAGAATTTAAGTTACCCCTCAA
>NC_136961.1:4332112-4349612 GCF_032717465.1 Coenobita brevimanus
ATAAAGTGGCAGCCCATTCGAACTGTGCCGGGAAAACAAGTGCGGTTCCTACTGACACCCAGCGTCACCCCATCACCGATTTCTTGACAGTTCCAGCCAACATCAGGCGGTTAGGGGTTAAGTGCCCATTATATGCTTCCCAAACAAGTACCTTGTGTGTCAAGAAGAAGTAATTTATTAATCTTAAGGTGCATGTTGGCCGTGTGCATCCAAGTTGACGAGGGCAAGAAATGTATTGCCATGGGCACCAAGGAACAAAAGAAAAGTACCACTGAAGAACACAACACTCCAAAGAGACATAGAGAACTAACCATTGAGCAAGCAATGGCTAGCCAGTGAAATCCAGTTTTCACACTGTCATACATAGACAACAAATGGTTCATGTATTTGTGGAAAATATGCTGCCTCCAGAGGCATGTCATTTTTTTCTGCCAATGAAAATATATTCTAATTTTTGTCAAACATGGAATAGTATTGCTACTGTAATTGACTTAATTTAAGACATACAGATATTCGGACAATAATACGGTTACAATTTTTATTTTTTGTTTTAGGCGGTTGACTCTCATTTTGTTGATCTAAAGACCCTTCAGCCTTGAAAAAATGTTATGAGCAGGCGTAATCAGACACGCAGAACTGAAGGGATTTTAGTATTATGAACTTCAGTTATGATTTAGTAAATTCACAATTTGAATTTTTCTTTGTTCATTACAAATTATGTTTCTTAATGTACATTACACCATACTAATTTGAACTGTATCTTAAGTTTCCAATAATAATTTTACCTTACTTTTTAGTCTGACACAAACATTGTTTTGTGCTAAATACTACTTGTTACTTATTGGTTATTAAGTTAATAGGAAAAAAATGTTAAGGTTAGAGCACGGGACTCAGGATCTGAGGGATCTCCTCTCCAGTACATCGTCAGTTGCCACAACCGCAGATGCTTGGACTTGCAGGAACAGGTGTGTATTGAATTTGTTTCAATTTAATGATTTAGCTACACGCTAAGGTTTAATATGATATTAATATCGAAAACTCTATACAGTGATTTGGATCAGTGTCCTATTTCTACTTACCCTGGATGTTTTTACATATCCTACTTTGGTCTGACCGTTTATTGGACAGATGCCTCTACCATGAAGAGACGGCGGTCCGTCTTGCCATGCTGTCATCTTACTGGACGTCATACTTATGATGTCTTGACCAAAGCGATTGAAGCAGTCCATATGAAATTCAGGACTGAAAACAGGGTGTTGAACACAACGACTGACAATGGAAGCAACTTTGTCAAACCTTTCGGGTATGTTTCTTAAAACTAATAGTTACATAAATTCTAATGCAGTATTGATTAATACTGCACCCATTAAGTATTTAGATGTATATTTTTAACTTTTTGTTGGAAATATAACCAAAGATGTTTTATATTTTCCAGGATATTTGCCAATATGACTCTGACAATTATCCTGAGGTGGATGAGGTGCAGGATGACGAGCAGGACGACGTAACCGACATGACAGACATTACGTCCCTACTGGAGGAAAATTTTCCTGTTACTTAAGTTTAATATAAACAAACTTTTGATTTAGCTTTACAGTTTTACATAACTGACTGGTAATAAACAAATAACTAACATTAAAAGAAGACAGTGAGACTGATTTCAGATGCTATGTAAGCAGAAAAAGTCGCTGCATGACAGAATTATGATACTAACTCTAACATATGGAAGTGAAGCTTGGATCTTGTTAGAAGGACACAAGTCAAGAGTGAGGGCAGTGGAAATTAGTTTTCTGAGAGGAGCATGTGGAGTTGCATGGAAAGACAGACTGATAAATGAGAAAATGAAGGAACGTTGTGATGTGTATGTGATAGGAAACGTTAGGAGAAATACGTTGAGGTGGTTTGGCCATGTGGAGTGGATGGAGAGCGAGAGGCTAACGACGAATGTGTATGTGAGTGAGGTGGAGTGGAAGAGAGGGAGGGGGAGGCCAAGGATGAGATGGAGGGATGGAGTGGAGAGGTATATGAGAGAGGGAGTGTTAGCTGGAAGCAGGGTAGTGAAATGGCTCGGGACAGGGTAACATGGAGGCGATTTATTTGTGGCCACCCCTTACAGGGTTAAGACGTCTGGCAATAGAAAGATAGACAGATAGACTATTTTACTTACTTATTTTTGCATTCAGAAAGAGGAGCAGTGATGAGTTCTGCATCCTGCACAAGCACATTAAGTGTGCCACCCACACTCTGAAAGTGGTAGCCACCTCCAGTGCGGACAAGACCCTGACGTTTAGTAGTGTATGTAAGAAGGGCTTGAGTGCCTTCGGCAAGGCTAGGGAAATTTGGAACAAACAGTGCAGGCTCTTTTTATTCTACCTAATTTGACCATGAATACTGCTCGTAGTACTACTCGAGTCACTTATAACATGGTATTATAAACGTATAATTACATAATTTCCAAAGTATCCAGGCAACAGATGTTATCAAGGCAGAATTGGGCAAGATGTTGGTGGTTCCCACTGCCACACGCTGGAACTCCATTTTGGAGTCTGTCTCCAACCTGGTAAAGCTGTTTGACGACAAGAACACCGAGCTGCACAGAGTCTGCATCAGTCTGAAACTGCCTGTGTTTACAGTAAATAAGTAAGAACTAAAACCAATCTTCATTAACGTTAATAGGCTAGCCAATGCGTTAGTCCACTGCAGGACAAAGCCCTTTCCCAGTGTCCTGCGCTTCTCTGTGTTAAATGTTTGGTGTCCTCCATCCAGTTCCAGCATTAATAAGAAAAGTATATACTATATCAAATTAATCATGAATATGTGTAATAAGTAGGTTTTGTATATTAAACATCTATTACTTTTTTGAAGGTGATATCAAATTTCTGAACAAATACTGTCTCGTGCATAGGCCCATCGCCGTTGCCTTGGACATCCTCCAAGCTATGATGAGAGCCTATATGGACTTGTTGCTGCCGACCGTCACAATCTGCCTCAAGAAGCTTGAGGGTATCAAGGAGAGGAACCTCAAGATCTGCAAATCACTAGTCGAGGCTGTCATGGAGGGCATCCCGAAGAGGTTTGAAGCCCAGATGGGGGACATGGACTGTCTATTGCCTTCAGCTTTCCATCTTCAGTTCAAGTTGTCTTGGTTGCCGGCCCACGAGGACGGGAAACTTAGGCAGGTCAGGGATAAGGTGGTGGGCCTGGTCGACAATAATATGGGAGAGGACATCGCTAACAGCAGCAGCAACGAGGGAGAAGACGACCCCGACAGTTTCTTCAAAGCCTTACAGAAGCGTTCATAGAGTGAGGACGACAACGAAAAATTGGTTAAGGATTAATTAGAGAAAACAGTCTCCAAACATTTGCCCAACCCGTCTGCCTTCCCAGGCGAGTCCTTCGTGGATAATTCCATTAAGTACAACACACCAATTCCCTTCAGTGTGTCTGTGGAGAAGCTCTTCTCCCAAGTGAATTATGTTTTAAAGCCGAAGCGTGCTGGGTTAACAGATAAGCACTTTGAAATGTTTGTGTTCTTTACGGGAAACGAGTAGACTGTAATAGTTTCCTGAAAAATACAATCCTGGTCACAGATTCATCTTATGGTAATTTCATTTAAATATTCCTGGAGATGAGAGAGATGGTAATTTAAAGACCGATTGAATATAAATAGCCAAGTAGAAGAGAAAACATCAGTAATATGCTCTTACATATATTTTTGTTACAATTTTTGTAACGGTAGTGCCCGTTACATTCTGTTTGTTGCGGAAGCGGCAGCAGCAGCGGCACCACATTTGTTAAGGTGTCGCGTTATCGATGCTACATTAAGAGGTGGCGGTGTCCAGCTCTGTGTACTCACACACACACACACACACACACACACACACACACACACTACATATATATATATATATATATATATATATATATATATATATATATATATATATCACACACACACACTACATATATATATATATATAGAAACAGGAGAGTTGAGGCTTGCAGAAGTGGAGAAAGCAGTAAAACAGTTAAAGAATAATAAGGCACCAGGGGAGGATGGTTTATTTCCGGAAATGTTTAAAGTGGAGGGGGATTGATTAATAATGATCTTGACCAAGCTATTCAATAAGATATGGGTGACGGGGTTACTACCATCAGTTTGGAAGAATGGTGTAATTGTTAAAGTTCCGAAGAAGGGAGACCTGAGTGAATGTGGTAATTGGAGGGGAATTTCTTTGTCACCGATAGCTTTGAAAGTTTTCAGTAGAGTGTTGTTAAATAGGTTGGAGCCGGTGGTTGAGGGTATTCTGAGGGATGAACAGGCTGGTTTTAGAAAGGGACGTGGTTGCAATGATCAGATCTTTATAGTTAGGCATTTGATGCAGCAAGTTAATGAAATGATAGTACCGTTAAGTCTTTGTTTTGTTGATTTTGAAAAGGCTTTTGATAGTGTTTCGAGAGAGACTATGGGGAAGATCATGAGACATTATGGAATACCAGAGGAGTTTGTGAGGGTCATTATGAACATGCATGAGGACACATTTTGTAAAGTGATGGTTGATGGTTGTCTGAGTGATTCGTTTGAAGTCAAGTCCGGAGTGATTCAAGGTGGTGTTCTATCGCCTTTACTATTTATATTGGTCATTGATTACATTATGAAACGTGTTGGAACAGAAACCGGTGCAGGTATACTTTGGGGAGAGAACAGGAAACTTTTGGATTTGGATTATGCAGATGATATAGTTTTGATTTGTGATGGGCCAGAAGAGATGTAGAGAGTGTTGGACTGTTTGGTGAGTGAAGGTCACAAGGTGGGTTTGGTTATTAATTGTGGAAAAATTGAAATAATCAATATGAATATGGAAAATGCGCAGGAATGTGTAATTGGAGGTATGGTTGTAAAGCAAGTTGATAGGTTTAAATATTTACGTACTTATTTAGCCAAGGATGGTTCTTTGAACTTTGAATTCGAGGAAAGGTTAAAGAAGGCTAATCAGGCAATGGGAATGCTTAAAAATATTTGGAATAATAACAATTTTTCTGTGCATACAAAAATCAAACTTCATAAGGTAATGGTTAGGAGTATCTTAATTTATGGACACGAGTCTTGGTACAGCACAGTGACTATGGAAAATAAATTCTTGGTGTTTGAAAACAAAGCACTTAGAAGAATATTAGGAGTTAAGTGGTGGGAAAGGATACCAAATAGTAGAATTAGAGAAATAACGGGAGTGCAGCCGGTCGATGAATATGTTAGGTTCCCACGATGGAAGTGGCTAGGACATGTGTATAGGAGACAGAGAATAGTACGAGGTACACCAGGGTGGGTGGCACTTGGTAGGAGAGGTAGAGGAAGGCCAAAAGAGACGTGGGTGAGGACAATGAGACGGGAAGCTGGAGATGAGTGTTAGGGAGATCTTGAGGAGTTAGCACAAGATAGGATGTGGTGGTGTGAGTTCATCGAGGCCCTATGCATCCCCGAGGGTGCCACAGGAAATGATTGATTGATATATATATATATATATATATATATATATATATATATATATATATATATATATATACACACACACACACACACACACCTTGGACCTACTACTCTCAAAATCGATTTATTCACACTTGCCTGACCCTTAATCCTTCGCCAAAATTTGGTGTAGATTTGATCAAAACTCTCTGAGGTGACCTTATCCGGTTACCTTGGTACTTGACTTATAATCAAAGTCAAATCTAATTTTCCATGGCCAGTTCTCAGTGTTTCCCTCAACATTGAACAGTTCTGAATGAAAAATACATGATAATTATTTCACCGGCCGAATGTTTGACCTTCGCTGTGAGTTTCAGATTTCACGGATTTTTCTCAAAATTGTATTCTTTCAACGAGAATTAGTGCCAATATCATTAGATACAAAGCTGAGCCTTATCATAATGTGGCTGATATGAATAAAATTTAATTCCTTCACTATAGTGACATATTTTCATTTTATATGCCACGCAATTCTACTCACCGTAGGAAGAATATTACTCACTATTGAGAAAAAAAAAAAAAAAAATCATACGGTCCATTACCCCCGTCAGTATAAGAAGTCATTCCAGTGTTTGAACCAATCGTCTAGAAGTAGCAAGAATTTTCCCAAACAAGACTTCCTTCGGCTTAAAGTGTAGTGCACAATTAGTTGTATCGTAGTGTGACTCGCCCAGCACTGACGATGTCCCAGAAGTTGACAGCCGTTACTGCAAGTCTTCTGTTCTTCTCTCTCCTGCTAGGGTGTGTGTGTTAGGAATCTTGTCCACTTACCGTGGTTGTGTTTTTACCTCAAACTGAGACAACATTGGTAGTACTGGGTATGTCACGCAGGAGCAGAGCCAACTGTACAAACTAAGTCGCTGAGGAAGAGGCTTTACATATTCTCAGGTGCCGTTGATAATATTGCCCGATGTCGCAGAGGTTATTAGCCGTTTGAATGGTAACAATCGCAAGTGGTGGGCGGAGGCAATATCCTGGAGCCAATTTCGGGAGGTTTTTAGTGCCGTGTTCTCACTCCCTTTACTGACCTTTTACGACTGGCAAGGAAGGCGTGGGGGCGAGCCTTTGTACCCTGTTTCTAAGAGATGTTGCTTGGGTGAGAAAATTCTTGCTTAATCACTTCAGTACCAGCAAAAGTTCATGTTCTTTTGTTTCAAAACCTCTGCTGTCGCTCATCATCTTCATCAAGGAAAGCGATAGTATGAAAGTGGGAGAACTGTCAAAAGCATGTAGAGTGAAATGGGCCACACAGTCACTTACATATCATTCAAGTCCTGGAACCCAGGAACGAGCGCACAAACCCAGGCATCCACATTTATATATATATATATATATATATATATACAGAGAGAGAGAGAGAGAGAGAGAGAGAGAGAGAGAGCAGTTCTGAAACACCTGAGAGGTAGTATAATTCCATTCCATTGGGTAAAAATGCTGACTCCTTGTCTTGTACTTACCGGAATACAATTTTCATTTCACAAACTCACCTAAATAATGTTTAAGGGTAATTCTGAAAGTATTCATAATTGATATCACTCTCATCTCTCTCTCACCAACTGGAAAACCTGCATTTGCACAAGAGTCATATTCTCTTTGCTTTGGTAGGTTGTCCAGCTCCTATTGTTGACAATACATTTTCATATTAAAAAAATGTATTGTTCCTGCACGCTATTCATACTTTTTAATACAGGAAAACATTGAAGAAATGCATACGCAAGAATAATACTCTCAGGCTTTTGTGACTATTATCCAGCTTTAAAATGGACTGATAGTTCTAACAAAGAAATTTTATGTTGCCTCGAAGGTGAATGACCTAATGATGCCAGTTAATTATGGGCATTAATATTCAAGTTTACGTGTTTTGAAATCGTCTGACGTTTCGCGCGCGCGCGCACACACACACACACACACACACACACACACACACACACACACACACACACACACACACACACACACACACACACACACACATTGTCTTTATCTAATTATCAATGAGATATTTAAAACTGTCCATCTCTGTATTTTATCAAACAAACTGTCATTGTTATTATTATTATTTGGAGAAAGCATATGACAGGGTCGGTAGACAAGGATTGTGGAAAGTATTAAGAATATATGGAGTAGATGGGAAGTTGTTGACGGCCGTGAAGAGTATGTATGAGGGTGCTAAGGCTGCAGTGCGTGTGGATAGTGAACTGAGTGAATTCTTCTTTTGAAGGTTGGATTGAAACAGGGATGTGTCATGTCTCCATGGTTGTTCAATCTGTATATGGATGGGGTTATAAAAGAGATACAAGGTTGGGTACTCGATGCTGGAGCGGCCCTAGTAAGAGAGGGCAGTGTTTGGAAACTCCCTGTACTGTTGTTTGCAGATGATAGCGTGTTGTTAAGTGAAGACGAAGGAGAGCTGCAAGGGCTGTCGGATGGGTTTGGGAGAGTCTGTAAGAAAAGGCATCTAAAGGTAAATGTAGGGAAGAGTAAAGTTATGGTCTTCGTGAGAGTTGAAGTCAGTGAATGTACAGTGAAGCTGGATGATGAGGAAATGGAAAATGTGAGTTCGTTAAAGTACTTGGGTAGTGTGATGGGTAAGGATGGAAGTTTAGAGGGTGAAGTGCTTGAAAGGGTACAACAAGGAAGAAAGGTTGCTGGTTCCTTGAAAGCAGTGATAAGAAACAGGGAAGTGAGCATGGAAGTGAAAAAGTTACTACATGACAGTACTGTGATACCAACTCTAACACATGGATGTGAAGCTTGGACCTTGTTGGGGGGACACAAGTCAAGAGTGAGAGCAGTGGAAATGAGTTTTTTGAGAGGAGCATGTGGAGTCACATGGAGAGACAAAACGATAAATGAGGAGGTGAAGGAGTCTTGTGGTGTGGATGTGGATGTGACACGAAGTTTTAGGAGAAACACATTGAGGTGGTTTGGCCATGCGGAGAGGATGGAGGGTGAGAGACTGACGAGGAGAGTATATGTTAGTGAGGTGGAAAGGGGGAGAGGGAGGGGAAGCCCAAGGATGAGATGGAGGGATGGAGTGGCGAGGTATATGGCAGAGGGAGGTGTGAACTGGGAGCAGGGCAGTGAAATGGCGTTGGACGGGGCGACACGGAGTCGATTTGTTTGCGGCCACCCCTTATGAGATTAAGGCGTCTGGCAATAGACAGAGAGGAGATTATTTATTTATAGAGGAAGGGCAAGAGAAGGTGTGGCCTTGTTAGTGAGTCCGGAAGTACAGCAGTGTGTGATTGAATGGAAGGAGGTGTCATCGAGACTGATGTGGGTGAAAGCGAAATTTGAACGCGAGTTTTGGATGTTTGTGAGTGCATATGGGCTTGGTAGTGAAAGGGATGAACAAGAGAGGGAGTCTTTCTGGAATGATGTTGATGAGTCTCTGCAGAGTTTTGGAGCGAATGTGAATGTGGTAATGATGGGAGATCTGAATGCTATAGTGGGAAATGTAGCAGTTGAAGGCGTAGTTGGTATGCATGGTGTGCCTGGAAGAAATGAAAATGGGGAACAAATGATAGCGATGTGTGTTGAGCGAGAGATGGTGATTGGGAATACGCTGTTTGAGAAGAAAGATATTTATAAGTATACATGGGTGAGACAGGAGGGTGGAAGGGTTGTTGATAGAGCCTTGATGGACTATGTGGTTGTGTCTAGGAATGTAATAGGAAGATTGTTGGATGTGAGAGTTCTGAGAGGGGAAGGTGGAGGTATCCCTGACCACTACCTGGTGGAGGGAAAGTTAAGAGTGGGTAAGAGATGGGTGAGAGCTAGGAGGGTTAGGTGTGGCAGGGAGGTTTTGAAAGTGAGTGAGTTGGATAAAAGAGAGAAAAAGATAAAGTATCAGGAGAAATTGAAAGATGAGTGGAACGCAGTGAAAGATCGGGAAAATGGTAGCGTGGAGGAGGAATGGCAGTTGTTTAAGAGTGCTGTGGTGGGGCATGCAGAAGAGGTGTGTGGTGTGAGACGTGTGGGTGGTGGTGTAAGAAAAGGAAGTGAATGGTGGTGCGAGGAAGTAAGTATGGCTGTGGCTGAGAAGAGACGTGCATATGAAGTGTGGCTGCAGAGGAAGGATGAGATGTCGTATGAAAGGTATAAGGAAAAGAGGAATAGAGCGAGAAGGGCTGTGCGTGATGCTAAAGTGGCAGCAGATGAGAGGTGGGGTAGGCGGCTGACAGAGAATTTTCAACAGAATAAGAAAATGTTTTGGAAGGAGGTGAAAAGGGTGCGAAAGGGAGAGTCTGGGAAGGAAGAACGAGTAAAATTAGAGGATGGAAGGATGTTAATTGAAATGGATGCGGTAAGGAAGAGATGGGCAGAGTATTTTGAAAGATTGTTAAATGTAGAGGAGGAAAGGGTGGCTGAGATTGTGGCGGATGGAAGGGTGCAAGGAATAAATGTGTTGGGAGAGTTAAATGATTCTTTGATCACGAAGGAGGAAGTGGAGAAGGCAGTAAAGGAGATGAAAACAGAGAAAGCTGCAGGTATGGATGGGTGTGCTGTGGAATGCCTGAAGGGTGGTGGAGTGACTATTGTTGACTGGTTAGTAAGATTGTTGAATGTGTGCTTTGAGAAAGGTATGGTGCCAATTGACTGGGCAAGTGCTTGTGTGGTCCCATTGTATAAAGGCAAGGGTGATAAGTATGAATGTACTAGCTTTAGGGGTATAAGTCTGTTGAGTGTTGTAGGTAAGGTGTATGGTAGAGTGTTAATTATGAGAGTTAGAGAGGGTACAGAGGGAGTTATTGGTGATGAGCAGCGTGGCTTTAGGAGAGGGAGGGGATGCGTTGATCAGGTGTCTGCTGTGAGACAAGTGTGTGAAAAGTATTTAGCGAAAGGCAAGGATGTGTTTTGGGCATTTTTGGATTTAGAGAAAGCGTATGATAGAACTGATAGGGAGGCTTTGTGGACTGTTTTAAGATTGTATGGACTTGATGGTAGGTTACTAAAAGGGATGAAAAGTTTTTATGTAAATAGTAGAGCGTGTGTAAGAGTGGGAAATGCTGTGAGTGATTGGTTTCCCGTGAGAGTGGGGCTGCGACAGGGATGTGTGATGTCGCCGTGGTTGTTTAATATTTACATGGATGGTGTTGTAAGGGAGGTGAATGCAAGAGTTTTAGGTGGAGGTCTGAGTCTGGTGAATGTTGATGGTGGAGAGTGGAATCTGAAGCAGCTGCTGTTTGCAGATGATACTGCACTGGTGACTGATTCAGAGGAGAGACTGAGACAGTTGGTAGAGGAGTTTGGAAGGGCGTGTGAAAGGAGGAAATTGAAAGTAAATGAGAATAAGAGTAAAGTGATGAAGTGTACGAGGTTGATAGATGGTAGGGGGATGAATATAGTTTTGAATGGTGAGTTGCTTGAGGAGGTAGATTGTTTTAAATACCTAGGGTCACATGTTGCTGTGGATGGAAGAATAGATGCAGAAGTGAAGTTTAGAATAAATGAAGTAGGAAAGGTGCTGGGAGGAATGAAAAAAGTGTTTAAATGTCGTTCGCTTAGAATGGATGTAAAGAGAAGGCTGTATGAGGGTGTTGTGGTACCGACTGCGTTATATGGGGCTGAAACATGGAATATGGGTGTAGCAGAGAGGAAAAGTTTGAATGTAATGGAGATGAGGTGTCTGAGGAGTATGTGTGGAGTGACGCGTATGGATCGGGTGCGAAATGATGAAGTGCGAAGGAGAACTGGAGTTGTTCGGGAGATGGCTGGTAGAGTTGAGCAGAGGGTGTTGCGATGGTTTGGGCATATGGAGAGAATGGATAATGAGCGATTGGTGAAAAAGATAACTAGATCTGATGTGAGAGGTGTAAGACTGAGAGGAAGACCACGAATAGGATGGATGGACAGTGTGAAGAGAGCGTTGGATGCGAGAGGGATGTCTGTTGAGCAAGGAAGAGTGGCTGTGCGTGACAGAAATAAATGGAGAGAAATTGTGAATGAATAAGTGATGACGCAGCCCTGAGGTGATATTCTCCCGCATTTTGGTCTGATCAGCTAGTCAGGTCAGGTGCGGGTAAGGGGATGGGTCTGTTATGATGTGGCAGGGGTAAACCAGTTCTGCTGTCGGGCCCTGCTGCGGATGTCACTGATTGCATTGCGCAGTTGACCCTTGTGCGGTGTGGTGCGGTGAGGATCTGTCCGTTCTCCCCTTTGGGGCTAAGATGGGAATGAATGTGTTTGAATGGGAGAGTAAATGGGGAGTGTGTCGTCCTGTCTCGGCTACCTCCCTTTCCTTGGGGGAGCAGCCTAGGTATATAGATAGATAGATAGATGAAGGTGTATTAGTGCCAACTTTGACATATGGTTGTGAAACTATGGTGTGGCACGAAATTGAAAAGTCAAGAGTGCCAGCAGTGGAGATGGGACTGCTGAGGAATGTATGTGGAGTACACAGAGTGGATAGGATACGAAATAATGTGATTCGTGAAAAATATTGAATGAAGAAGTCTGTGGACACCAGAAATGAAGAGGGTGTACTGAGATGGTATGGTCATGAGGAGAGAATGGATAACAATAGAATGGTGAAAAAGGTATATCTGAGCGAATTTGACGGAGGGAGGAGGCGAGGTAGGCCAAGGAGAACTTGGAGGTATATGGTGGATGAGTTTGTGAGGAAGAGAGGTTTGGAAGTCGGTGAGGGTAGGGGACTGGCAAGAGATCGAGCTGGCTGGATGAATATTGTGAGGAGAAGTGCATGATCAGGGATTTGGCACCCCTTTTTCGCGTGACAGTGTCTGGATTGACTCTGTCGGATATGTTTATGTGAAGCTATAGAACGTGGTGAATGTTTTTGGCGTATCAGGTAGAGCCAGGATTCCGGGGGCTTGAATGGTGAGCGAATGGAAGTGTGAACCGTTGGATTGGGCAAATTTGGGCTGTCTGGACATTCCAATTATTCACCCTGTCCTAGGATGGGAAAGGAGGTCCGGATGATGATGATGATATTTAATCTTTATTTTTGGTGATGATGTTGCTCAACCCCTGCCTGAATGGCCCAGGAGACCCGTCGACCACACGTTAGCAACTGCCCCAGCGAGTTCTTTCGGTCCATACACCGTTGATGTGTCTGCGTCTTACTGTGTCCCGTGCAGTGTAATGCTCTACTATGCGCATTAGGTTATGTGGGCCTATTCCGCAAACGAGGCATCTGTGATTCTACCCAACCCAAATCTATGCTGGTAACTGAGAGTAACTGGGAGTCCTGATAACTGGGAATCCTGATCCAAGCCTACCTAGGTGAACTCGTTCAGCTTTATTATTTTAAGGATGCCTCTGATGAATAGAGGTCGTGAGGTGAGTCTTGTAATATGATGTTCTGGTCGAGCAATTACAGTATATTGCTTGCGCGTAAAAGGAATGTATGAGTATTCTTCACTGGTAGTATCAGAATGTCTGGAGGTGGCTGTTATTGAACAGGGTCTAATGATTGTTTTAACCCATTAACGCCCAGTGTCCTCAATATAGGATGGAACTGGGCATTCACAAAGTTTAACAAAGAAGGGAACCTCGGGTTAGGGACCTATGAGCTTTGCGACTGAGCCGATAGGCGGAGGGCGGTACGCCGAGCACCCTTCCAACAAAATCCCTCGCACAGGAACTCTGGGAACTATTGGGTTAAGCGCCCTGTTGTGTTGTATGACTCACATATACTGACAATAGTGTCGTGTGTTAACACAGGCTTCCGCATAGAACTGTACCTTTCACATCCGAATGTTCTCCAATATGGAGATCTTTATTTTCAAAATGTGAGTTGTGTGAGTCAAATTGGTGCAGATATAGAAGCGCATAGCGTTGTTTTGTCCGGTCTACAAGATTTGGTAGAGAAGGCTGGACATTATTGTGACCAAAGGACATCGCTGATTTGATATATTATTTGTAGAATATGGAAAGAGCTTCTTTTTGTGCCCAAAATCTGCACAGAGAAGTACCTGGGTGCACTGAATCTGGGGCTGCGTTGCCACTTGGTGTTATGTATGTGGCCCTTGAAGGCGAGTGCAATGCCACATGCGACTTCTATTAAGGTTAGGGTGTGTGGCACAGATATATTGCTAAATGTGATGTTACTGGTGTTCCTGTGTTCCTAATTACTGGTGGTGAGCATGGTGATGTATTTGGCTGGAGCACTTGTCAACCTGTTGACCTTGATAGATGTTTGAAGTCTTTTGAAGTAACTTTGTTGCAGAGTGCAGACTGTATCTTCAGCGTGGCGTGTGCTTGGTCTGGTAATGTCATCAGACTGTGAGGCAATGTTTGCAGGCGGTTGGGGTGTGGGAATATCTGTACTGTGTAGGTAAAAAAGTGTATGTGAAGGAGCTGGGTCCTGTGCCTCTCCATTAGGCATATACTGCGTATATGGGTCCTGCTGGTAACCGGTCCGTGACTGGAGGGCTTCGGAGAGTCATTTACACAGATTTACAATCGACATCACACACTATACATCAGTGCACGTACGTTCGTTAGTTAAACCCTATAATGACGGGATAATTTATGTATGCAATTCCAGCTGACGGAAGACCATTTTTCACCTAACTTAAAGGAGATGGCGAGTGTTAAAAGACGCATCATTAACACTTTTATGGCTGGGACAATTTTTGTATTCTATTCCACACAACGCAGAAGATTTTTAAAGCTGAATTTTAAGTGGTTAAGAGTTGTAATGCCGGCATCATTAATCCTTTCATGTTTTTTACAACTAATATTCGATATCCACGAAAGCCAGATCATTTTATTCATCTGAAAGTAATTGCGAGTGCCTGTGAGTCAATACGGGTACCATTAACCCTTCATTGTCTGGAGAACTCTAGTATTTATGTCAGCAAGGAGGGTGCATGGCACTCTTACGTGTTGATTTGTTTTTTGCAAATGACATGGAAATATTCCCTTGTACAGTAAGTCATTTTTGTCAACCACTGGTATATTGAAAGGAAGTGCAAACCATATAAATGAATTGTAGTATGCATCGTTAACGAAGACATGTTAGAAAGTTTCCTAACCTGAGCTAAAAACGGATAAAATTGTGACGTGGTGGGGGATTTTTTTGTATCCATTATTCTAGTGCAAAATAAACATTTCGTGTTGCAAGATAATGGTCTCTACCTTAGAAGCTAAAGGTAGTAACTGTACAGCTGATGTGTAGTGTAATTATCTCCGATATCATATCAGTAATACTACTGTCCATCTATCTGCTCCCTCTGACTTCCTCATGTATGACATTGAACTTACCCCTAAAGTTGAACGAAGTTTTTTCAAAAGATGTACGCTCTGCCCTCACTGGCTTCAGTACAAACAAAGCGTACAGGTATGATGGGATTCTCTCTTGTTCTCAAGTACAGTGATCCTGTGCTGACACCCTGCCTAAGTAAACTCTTTCACCTTTGCCTGTCAAGTTAAACCTCTCCTTCTTGCTGCAATTTTGCTATTATTCAGCCTGTTCCGAAGAAGGGCGATCGTTGCCAGCCCACTGACTGTCGCTCAGTTGCAGAAGTATCTTGTATTTTTAAAGTTGTCGAATCTGTTCTCAAGAGAAAAAACTTTTTGAAGCACATTCCCAATAATTTGCTTCTTTTTGACTCAGGATGGGTTCCGCCAGGGACGCTCCACTGGTAACCGTTTCATATTCCTGTCCGACTCTTGGTCATCCTCCTAAGGGGACTTCAGCGAAAGCTTTGCAATTGCACTTGACATCAAAGGTTTTCAAAGGAGTCAGGCACAAATTAAATGTATTTAATCTCCAAACTACCCTCTTCCTGGTTCTATCATTATGTCTGCTATTACCACTACCTTCCTCTGTGGTTGTTGTATACATGGTCTTGTAGACGGCTGCTATTCTGCTCGAGCTATCAGTGTTGGAGTTCTTCAAGGTTCTTATTTGTCATCAACTGCCTTCCTTCTTTTCACCAGTTATCTTCTGAGCTGCACATCTAACAATATTCTTTCATATGCTAAAAATTTCAGTTTTCACATCTCCGCTCACTTCTCTCAACGTTCATCACAGCAGTGCTGCAGCAATCACGGGATGAAGCAATGGCACCCAGTTTCTGACTTGGCTCATACATTTAGCTGGGGTGAAAGAAACCTTGTTGTTTTTAATACGACCAAATAAAGTTCCTACATCTTTGGACCAACCGAAATCGTCCGCAGAAGTAACCTTTAATATTCAATAGCATATTGCACAGTCCTTCATCTCCTCTCAATATCAGTGTTTTTATTTTTCATTTTCTCGAGATCGATCGTGGAAATATCATATCATCATCATCATCATTATATTATTATTATTATTATTATTATTATTAATATTATTATTGCTTTATTATTATTATTATTATTATTATTATTATTGTGGTAGGTGGGGGCGCTCACCATCCACTCACTTGTAGTGCTGCTCTCGGGTGTCTGCCCTTTCCTCTCCTCCGTCCTTCTTTCCATCCATCCTCTTCTGTCTTTCTCTCCTTCATTCTTTCCTCTTTCTTCTGCCTGCGGGTGACTTTACACTCCCTCCTGTGCCTTTCTTTCCTTCATTCTTCCCTCTTCCTTCTGCATGTGGGTGACTCTACACTGAGTGACAAGCCAAATGATTTCCTGTACACCAGGAAACCATTTACTACGCTGGGTGGTAACCATATACTGTAACCAAATTTTGGCTCCTGGTGGTTTAGTGGGTAATAAAGGTGCTCCAATCGGATTGAGCCGGTGAAGGTTTATATCCAAGGGGTGGTTGGGGTTTATTGCTCACGTAATGCCACTCAGGGATGAGTGAGGCTGGTCACTCTCATCTTAAATGCCAGGACCAACTTGCCTAGCCCCGGGCTTCCACGCTCCTCATGGGGCAACGTAGGATTAGATGATAGATGGATGAATGGATTATTATTATTCTTATTATTATTATAATTTTTATTATTGCTTTTATTGTTATTATTATTATTATTATTATTATTAAAATCTGTCATGTAGTAGTGCAGTAGTAAGACTGAAAAAAAGAGACCAACAGACAGACAAACAGGCAATTTTTCACATCCTACTGAATGATATTCAGGAGGATGGAAGGCTACAAAAACTTACAAACCCTTCTCCACTCCGATAACTTCACTCTCCAGGTCCCTGTTTCAGTAAACAGGACGGAGTAGAGAGTCCTGTATCAAAGGTCACGTGGCCTGCTTGGGAACATTATCTTAGAACTCTCCGTTGTGGATCAAGCGTGTTACCAGTTACACCACCGCCACCTTCCCCCCCTGCAATGCTCAACCTTTTAAATTCTTTAAAATAATTCAGTACATCCAAGAAGTATTAAATGCCTTCCTACACCACGTGAAACTGCAGAACTGTAATGTTATCGTGCCGTTCATAAAAGCTCCTATATGCTTGCTTGCGTCTTAGTCCTTCAGTAAAATTATTATTATTTTTAACAGTTAGGGTTTTTTTCCAACGTGAATTACTCAACAGCCATGTTCCTATGCATAAAATCATATGGCGTTAGCTGGAGTTAAAACAATAATCCGATCATGAGTGTTAAAAAAAATCCGTTAGACTCCTTCAGACTCCAGTCCTCACATTAGCTGAATAAAATCTTCTGGTGTTGGTTGATATATAATAATAAAGAAGATACGGACAAAAGATTCATTAGTTAAGGATATCCGAGAAATATTACTACATTTCTCCAGAACATGTGAAATTACAGAGCATTACTTCCACGCCTGTAGCAAAAAGCAGCATATATATATATATATATATATATATATATATATATATATATATATATATATATATATATATATATATATATATATATATATATACATTTTTTTTTTCATTCATTGGCAGACGCCATGTATCCCAAACAGGGTGATCAAGGGCTTAGAGTTAATTGTTTTACAGGGAGGGGCACTAATCCTCCACCAACCCCACTTGACACGTAGGGAGAACGTTATGCCAACAGCATCTGGTGTTCCCAGGCGGTCACCCATC